>NW_017211640.1:0-17515 GCF_001704415.2 Capra hircus
CATACCCGTCTCCACTCGAGAGGAAGCACGAGAGTCCCGCCCACATACAGAGGAGCACCGTTTCCGCCTCCTAGCTCGAGAGGAGGGATCCTTTCCCTCCGTGGTCGGGAAAGAATTCCCGGCGTTCCCGTCGCATCTCAAGAGGAGGCGCTCTCCACAGGAAAGTCGAGAGGAAGTCCAGGGTCGTGCCACCATTCCCAGATTCGCCAGATGTCTCAGTCCATTCCAGGGAAACCTGTTTTCCTTGCACTACGTTGACTTTCAAGCCATCGATCGACTCACACCACGGTGGCACGTGGGATAGCCCTGTGGGAAAGCCTCGTGGGAAAGCCACAGATCCCTTGATCCAGGCGAAGGGAAGCATGACACTGCTGCCACAGCTCCGGAGGTAAGCGCACGTGCATGCGCCCACTCAAACGAGGACTGACTCCCCTGGGGAGACTCCAGAAGTACCCCAAGATCCATGTCAGCACTGCAGAGGAATCCTCAGGTTCCGGCACCGACTCCACACAAGGTCTTAGGCCCCGGCATCGATGGTAGAGGAATCCCGAGAGGCCCCCTAGCAACTCGCATGTGGACTGGCCTTTCCTGAGGCCACCAGAGCGGGTCCCTGAGGTCCCCGTCGTAAGTCGAGAGCACCTGCCGCAACTCGAGAAAATCCAGGAGGTTCTCCCCTCCAGGCGAGATGAAGCCCATTTCCGCTGAAGCGTCTGGAGGCTAATCACACCTAACCTCTGGAACTTCCAAAGGGTCCTTCACACCCTTGCTGCAACTCAAGAAGTTCCCCGACATACCCGTCTCCTCTCGATAGGAAGCACGAGGGTCCCGCCCACATCCAGAGGAGCCCCTTTCCGCCTCGTAGCTCGAGATGTGGGATCCTTTCCCTGCTTCGTCGGGAAAGAATTCCCGGCGTTCCCGTCGCATCTCAAGTGGAGGCGCTCTCCACAGGAAATGCGAGAGGAACTCCAGAGTCGTGCCACCATTCCAAGAGTCCCCTAGATGTCTCAGTCCATTCCAGAGGAACCTGTTTTCCCTGCACTGCCTCGACTTTCACGCCGAGGTTCGACTCACACCTCGGCGGCATGTGGGACAGCCCTCTGGGATAGCCTCGCCTGGAGGAAAAGCCACAGATCACTTGATCCACGCGACCGGAAGTGTGACACTGCTGCTACAGCTTCGGGAGGAAAGGCGCACGTGCATGCCCCATTCGAGACGAAGACTGACTTCCCTGGGGGGGCTCCAGAAGTACCCCAAGATCCATGTCAGCACTGTAGAGGAATCCTCAGGTTCCTGCCCCAACTCCTCACAAGGTCTTTTTTTTTTTCTTTCCTTTTTTACTCTTTTCTTTGCATTTATTTAAACACAGTTCTCAAAACTTTTGAGTGAAATTGGGCCTCCTTTGGTAAGCAAAGAACCTGAAAGTAGTATTTAAAAAAAACGAACAGGCAAAGTCTTCAGATCATCCACAACACAGGTGTAGTGTTCCCTTCTTTTTTCTCAAACTCTGAAGCCACCCAGTTTTTCCATATAGTCTTAAAAGCTAGAAGAACAAGAGTACATTTGTGGTGGAATATTATTTTTCACTTGCCTGATTACTAATTGAAATACCATTATCCCCTTCTAACAGCTTTAAGAAATAGCCTTTTTAAGGCATACATTGTGCAACTCATCTTATTCCCTGCTATGTATAATACAGATTACATAAAGGCTGTCAAAGTCACATTTATATAAGCATTAAGCATTTGCTGTATTGAAAGATCTTTAGTTTTTAACACTAGCAGTATAGAGTTACAGAGCGTAATTTTTATCACTTAACTGCAGGTATATTAAGTATGGTATGTTTTCATGGACTCGAGGAAAACGGGCATTTTTTTTCTTTAATTTACTACTGACAATCTAATCAGAACAGTTCTCCTAAGCATTGATATGTTAGAAAAGAAAAGTAAAAACCAAACGTTATTGTTGCTTTTTGCCATTTGGTAGCATTTTACACACAGGCCTTCAATCTTCAGAATACCCTGTATTCAGTAGAAAAACCATTTAAATGAAGTTCTGTACAATAGAAACTTCTCAGCAGTCAAAATTTTAGACTGTAAAAAATACATGTAAAACATACTTTTCTGAAAACACTTAACTTTGGAACAAAGCACCGGAACTACACAAATGCAGAATGAAAACAGCATTTCAACTCCACCAAAAGTAGTCATCATAAAAGGTGTAAAAGTCACCTAACTTCACCAGGCACTGTTCACTTTTTAAACAGGAGACAATAAAAAATATTGTCCACAAACAATATCCCAACTCTAGGGCAGGTTTCAGAAAGTCTTCATCTTCATGCTTTAATAGCGACGAGGTGAGTATGATCGAGATCTGGAACGTGAATCTGTATCCTCCACGACTATAGTAGGGAGAAGGTGACCGTCTTCTGTATTTCCTGATCCCTGTCTTGAGCAGCTCTCCATCCTCCTCCTCCTCCTCCTCCTCCTCCTCTGTACGATCTGCTGTAATAGTCCCGATCATCATAGCCTCGATCATATCCTCTGTCATAGTAATCTCGGACGGCGTGAGCTGCCATAGGTAGGTCTCCCCATGTAAATTCCTGCTGTTGGAGTATGTGGTCTTTTCGTTATGGAGAAGTCAACTCTGATCCTATCATCCATCAAGCTCCATTCCATTGGCACGCTCTTTTGCTTCCTTGGCATCAATCTACATTTTCAAAGTATACAAAGGCAAATCCTCTTGAACGTCTAGACTGCTGGTCATATACAATAGATACATCAGCAATTGGGCCATATTTAGAGAACATTTCTCTTAGATCTCTTTCTGTAGTATACAAGCTCAATCCAAATACTCCAAGACAACAGTTAGGATCAGGATTTGCCCCGATTCCCCAACATGACGCCAGCGAGTAGACATGGGAGAATGACTGTGGCTATGCCGTCTTCGATAATCTCTGCTGTAAGATCTGCTACGAGATCTTCTATGGGACCGGGACCGAGATCGTGACCGTTGTATAATGCCTCCGAGAACTTCTTCTGGATCTAGACCTAGATTCCGATCTGGACCTGGACTTTGATCTGGAACGCCTGGAATCTTCCTTGGAGCGAGACCTTGCAGGGGTATGACTTGCAGATTTCCCAGATCCATGAGCACTTCCGCTTCTGGAAGCAGAACGGGATTCCCCTCGCCGTAGTTCTCCTCGCCGCTGTCGCTCATGACTTTCACTGCTGTCGCCGCTCGATGTGCTTCAATCGAAGCTGCCAACCTCTCGCACCTTCAGTGTAGAGGCTCCGCCGCAGCCTCACACCACACACCGGTGCCCCAGGCACTGAGAACCGAAACGCTCCGCGTCGCCTCCGCTCGGGCTCTCCACACAAGGTCTTAGGCCCCGGCATCGACGTGAGAGGAATCCTGAGAGGCCCCTAGCAACTCCCATGGGCACTGGCCTTTTCTGAGGCCACAGGAGGCGGGTCCCTGAGGTCCCCATCCTAAGACGAGAGCACCTGCTCCAACTCAAGATAATCCAGGAGGTTCTCCCCTCCAGGCGAGATGAGGCCCATTTCCCCTGAGGCATCTCGAGGCTAATCACACCTAACCTCTGGAACTTCCAAAGGGTCTTTGACACCCCTGCTGCAAGTCAAGAAGATCACCGACATACCCGTCTCCACTCGAGATGAAGCACGAGGGTCCCGCCCACATCCAGAGGAGCCCCGTTTCCGCCTCGTATCTAGAGAGGAGGGATCCTTTCCCTGCGTGGTCGGGAAAGAATTCCTGGCGTTCCCCGTCGCATCTCAAGAGGAAGTGCTCTCCACAGGAAAGGCCAGAGGAACTCCAGGGTCGTGCCACCCATTCCAAGAGTTCCCCAGATGTCTCAGTCCATTCCAGAGGAACCTGTTTTCCCTGCACTGCCACGACTTTCACGCCGAGGATCGTCTCACACCAAGGTGGCATGTGGGACAGCCCTGTGGGAAAGCCTCATGGGAAAGCCTAGAGGGAAAGCCACAGATCCCTTGATCCACGCGACGGGAAGCGTGACACTGCTGCTACCGCTCGGGAGGAAAGCGCACGTGCATGCCCCCACTCGAGACGAGGACTGACTCCCCTGGGGAGACTCCAGAAGTACCACAAGATCCATGTCAGCACTGGAGAGGAATCTTCAGGTTCCAGCCCCGACTTCACACAAGGTCTTAGGCCCCGGCATCGGACAGGAGAGGAATCCTGAGAGGCCCCCTAGAAACTTGAATGGGGACTGGCCTTTCCTGAGGCCACCAGAGCTGGCCCCTGAGGTCCCCGTCGTAAGTCGAGAGCACCTGCCGGCAACTCGAGAAAAATCCAGGAGGTTCTCCCCTCCAGGCGAGATGAGGCCCATTTCCACTGAGGTGTCTCGAGGCTAATCACACCTAACCTCTGGAACTTCCAAAAGGTACTTTACACCCTTGCTGCAACTCAATAAGTTCCCCGACATACCCGTCTCCACTCGAGAATAAGCAAGATGGTCCCCCCCCACATCCACAGGAGGCGCGTTTCCGCCTCGTCGCTCGAGATGAGGGATCCTTTCCTTCCGGGGGGCCAGCGTGAGGAATTCCGCCTATGGCAAAGGTCATGAGGAAGGAGGCTTGGCATGCCAAAGGCGTGATCAAGCCTCAGGTAACCCCTGTTCCCGGAGCATCGAACCCCAAAACCAGAGTCTGTTTTATGCTCTCACCTACACTTCTGACTTTACGGGGGCTCTCCCCATAACTGTTTCTCTCGGAGAAGAAGTAAACGTGCAGCTTCAAGGCAATAAATATTCTTGGGCATGACAAGAGTGTTTCAGCTTGCCGACTCCTCTGAAGGTTATCTAGCCCACCTTTATAGGTTTGTCCGGCCACATGTGATTGTTTACAGCCTCCCAACCTGAGAGGCATGAGATGTTTTAGACTTACTAAAGGCAAATTATTTTGGGGAGTTAGAAATTATTAGTATAGTTGGTTAGGAATTATATTGGTGAAGGGTTCTTCATTTGTTGTGTCAAAAATTGCTGCTAATTCCCTGCTCTGGGTGGGACAAGGATATTTTAGGTCAAACCTCTCTGCTGACAGACCAGCTTGTGTGACAGGATTATCCATACTGCTGCCACTAGGCACAAGATTGTTTACTAGCCTCTCAACTGTAAACAGCACAGAGAGTTTTGGAGTATTTTGAGAGTCTTAATTAGCATAGGACTTTTTCTTCTTGTTGAGTCAATGATTGCCACCAGGCCTCCATATCCTTAGGCACTTGGGAATATATTAATCAATGTATTTGGAATATAGCAAAGGAAATATAGCAGTTTTTGATGTTAGCAATACTAGACTTTTTGAGTTAATGGATTTTCACTTTTGTAATAGATCACTGTACTTTGTTATATATCACTGTGTCCTTTCTATGTAAGAATGTAACTTTATCATATCTTAAGACTAAATAGATCTTAAGGGGAGAATTGATGAAAGGATTTTCATTTGTTAGGCTGATGTTTGCTGATAAATCTCCATGTTCCCTACCCTTATAATGAATATAACTAGTATATAGGAGAAATAAGTATTAACCTTTAAGCATATAGGAGAAATAAGAATTCACCTTTAAGACTAATCATGTTAACCTTGGGTTAAATAAATTCCTTTCTTGATTGTAACTCACTACACCCTCACCCTATAGGAATGTAACTTTATTTGGAGGGTGGTGCCTGGTTTAAGAAAAAACACCCTTGGAAGAAATAAGTTTATTTGGTTATCAGAAAGAAAGGATCATAAAATGTCAGCAGGTCTCATTCATGGCCAGAAGATGATGTAAGATCCCTAAGACCTTTTTTTTATACATTTATGTGAAGCACCTGATTTTGATAAAGGTCAGGATGCCGACTCCTGCGTGACTCTGTATTCATCCCTAATGTGTAACAAGAGGTATACAAGCAAAACCAAAAATAAAGAAATCAGATCAGTTTCCGGAAAGACTGATTCCCCCATGTCGCTTCTTTTTTGCTCCCGTTTTTTCTGGCTGAATTCTCTACTGGAGGATGGATGTTATTCCACGTAATCCAAGTTATTCAGCCTCTTTTTCTCCAATAATCTTCCTACTACACTATCCATTTCTAATCTCTTTATATCTGGGATTAAATATGTATATTTCCAAAGACGACGACTACGTCCCCACCTTCGAATCACCCTGGATCCACCGGGGCTGGACCACGGCACTTTCCCTGCTTGGTCGGGAAAGAATTCCCGGCGTTCCCGACCGAATCTCAAGAAGAGGCGCTCTCCACAGGAAAGGCGAGAGGAATTCCAGGGTCGTGCCACAATTCCAAGAGTCCCCCAGATGTCTCAGTCCATTCCAGAGGAACCTGTTTTCCCTGCACTGCCTTGATTTTCACGCCGAGGATCGACTGGCACCACGGTGGCACGTGGGACAGCGATGTGGGAAAGCCTCGTGGGAAAGCCTCGAGGGAAAGCCCCGTGGGAAATACCTCGAGGGAAAGACACAGATCTCTTGATCCACGCGACGGGCAGAGTGACACTGCTACTGCAGCTCGGGAGGTAAGCGTTCTTGCATGATCCCGCTGAGAAGAGGACTGGACACCCCTGGGGAGACTCAAGAAGTACCCCAAGAACCATGTCAGCACGGGAGAGGAATCCTCAGGTACCGGCCTCGACTTCACACAAGGTCTTAGGCCCCACCATCGACGGGAGAGGAATCCCGAGAGGCCCCGTAGCCACTCGGATGGGAACTGGCCTTTCCTGACGCCACCAGAGCGGGTCCCTGAGGTCCCAGCGTACGTTGAGAACACCTGCCACAATTCGAGAAAATCCAGGAGGTTCTCCCCCACCAGGCAAGATGAGGCCAATTTCCGCTGAGGCTCTCGAGGCTAATCACACCTAAACTCTGGAAATTCCAAAGGTTCCTTAACAACCTTGCTGAAACTCAAGAAGTTCCCCGACATACCGTCTCCACTCCAGAGGAAGCACGAGGGTCCCGCCCACATCCAGAGGAGCCCCGTTTATGCCTCGGACCTCGAGATGACGGATCCTTTCCCTGCTTGGTCGGGAAAGAATTCCCCGGCGTTCCCGTCCCATCTCAAGAGGAGGCGCTCTCCACAGGAAAGGCGAGCGGAACTCCAGGGTCGTACCACCATTCCAAGAGTCCCCCAGATGTCTCAGTCCATTCCAGAGGAACATGTTTTCCCTGCACTGCCTCGACTTTCAAGCCGAGGATCGACTCACACCCTGGTGGCAGGTGGGACAGCCCTGTGGGAAAGACTCTTGGGAAAGCCTTGAAGGAAAGACTTGAGTGAAAGCTACAGATCCCTTGACCACGGCGTTAGGAAGCGTGACACTGCTGCTACAGCTCGGGAGGAAAGCGCACGTGCATGCCCACACTCGAGACGAGGACTGACTTCCCTGGGGAGACTCCAGAAGTACCCCAAGAACCATGTCAGCACTGGAGAGGAATCCTCAGGATCCGGCCTCGACTCCACACAAGGTCTTAGGCCCCGGCATCGACCCAAGAGGAATCCCGAGAGTCCCCCTGGCAACTTGCATGGGGACTGGCCTTTCCTGAGGCCACGAGACCGGGTCCCTGAGGTCCCCGTCGTAATTCGAGAGCACCTGCCGTAACTCGAGAAAATCCAGGAGGTTCTCCCCCTACAGCAAAATGAGGCCTATTTCCACTGACGCATCTAGAGGCTAAGCACACCTAACCTCTGGAACTTCCAATGGTTCCTTCACACACTTGCTGCAACTCAAGAGCTTTCCCGACACACCCGTCTACACTCAAAGGAAGCACGAGGGTCCCGCCCACATCCAGAGAAGCCCCGACCCCCTCGAGGCTCCAAAGGAGAGATCTTTTAAATGCTTGCATTTCCCGAGTCGAAGACCTTGTGTTGAGTTGGGACCGGAAACTGAGGATTCCTCTCCAGTGCTGACTTTGGGTACTTCTGGACTCTCCCCAGGGGAGTCAGTCCTCGTCTCGAGTGGGGAAATGCACGTGGGCTTTCCTCCCTAAAGGTGGCAGCAGTGTCATGCTACCCGAGATCAAGGGAAGGATTTCCCATGCTTTTAACACACAGGGCTGTTGGTGTGAGTCGATCCTTGACAGTCAAGGCAGTGCAGGTAAAAGAGAATGGACTCAGGACTCTGGCACGACCCTGGAGTTCCTCTCGCCTTTCCTGTGGAGAGTGAGATAGGAATTCTGGAGCTAAGATGTGCAAGGGACTCTCGAGTGGACAAGGGTATGTCGGGGAACTTCTTGAGTTGCAGCAAGGGTGTGAAGGACCCTATGGAAGTTCCAAAGGTTAGATGTGATTAGCCTCGAGTCGCCTCAGCGGAAATGGGCCTCATCTGAGAATCTGATTTTCTCTGCTCTCGATTTGGGTGGCCTCAGGAAAGGGTGCGAGTTGCTTAGATTCCTCTCCGTCGACTAAGACCTTGTGTGGAGAACCTGAGGCTCTCCAGTGCTGACATGGATCCTTCTGGAGTCTCCCCAAGTCAGTCCTCGCAGGCACGTGCGGTTTCCTCCCGAAGTCAGTGGATCAAAGGCTTTTTCGAGGCTTTCCCACGAGGCTTTCCCACGCACAGGGCTGTCCCACGTGCCACCGTGTGTGAGTCGATCCTCGGCGCAGTGCAGGAAAACAGGTTTCCCTGGAATGGAGTGAGCCTCTGGGACTCTGGAATGGTGGCACGACCCTGGAGTTCCTCTCGCCTTTCCTGTGGAGAGCGCCTCCTCTTGAGATGCGACGGGAACGCCGGGAATTCTTCCAGAACACGCAGGGAAAGGATCCCTTCTCTCGAGCTAGGAGGCGGAAAGGCTCCTCTGGATGGGGCGGGACCTCGTGCTTCCTCTCGAGTGGAGACGGGTATGTCGGGGAACTTCTTGAGTTGCAGCAAGGGTGTGAAGGACCCTTTGGAAGTTCCAGTGGTTAGGCGTGATTAGCCTTGAGACTCAGCAGAAAGGGCCTCATCTCTCCTGGAGGGAGAACCTCCTGGATTTTCTCGAGTTGCGGCAGGTGCTCTCGACTTACGACGGGGACCTCAGGGACCCGCTCTGGGGGCCTCAGGAAAGGCCAGTCCCCATGCGAGTTGCGGGGCCTCTCGGATTCCTCTCCCGTCGATGGGGCCTAAGACCTTGTGTGGAGTCGGTGCCAGAACTGAGGAGTCCTCTCCAGTGCTGACATGGATCTTGGGACTTCTTGAGTCTCCCCAGGGAGTCAGTCCTCGTTACGAGTGGGGGCATGCACGTGCAATTTCCTCCCGAGCTGTAGCAGCAGTGTCACGCTTCCCTTCGCGTGGATCAAGGGATCTGTGGCTTTCCCTCGAGGCTTTCCCACGAGGCTTTCCCATGAGGCTTTCCCACAGGGCTGTCCCACGTGCCACCTTGGTGTGAGTCGATCCTCGGCTTGAAAGTCCAGGCAGTGCAGGGAAAACAGGTTTCCCTGGAATGGACCGAGACATCTGGGGACTCTGGGAATGGTGGCACGACCCTGGAGTTCCTCTCGCCTTTCCTGTGGAAAGCGCCTCTTCTTGAGATGCGACGGGAACGCCAGGAATTCTTGCCCGACCACGCAGGGAAAGGATCCCTCCTCTCGAGCTAGGAGCGGAAACGGGCTCCTCTGGATGTGGGGAGGGACTCTCGTGCTTCCTCTCGAGTGGAGACGGGTATGTCGGGAACTTCTTGAGTTGCAGCAAGGGTGTGAAGGACCCTTTGGAAGTTCCAGAGGTTTGGTGTGATTAGCCTCGAGACGCCTCAGCGGAAATGGGCCTCATCTCGCCTGGAGGGGAGAACCTCCTGGAATTTCTCGAGTTGCGGCAGGTGCTCTCGACTTACGACGGGGACCTCAGGGACCCGCTCTGGTGGCCTCAGGAAAGGCCAGTCCCCATGCGAGTTGCTCGGGGCCTCTCGGGATTTCTCTCCCGTCGGTGGGCCTAAACCTTTGTGTGGTGCCGGAACTGAGGAGTTCTGTGCTGACATGGATCTTGGGGCACTTCTGGAGTCTCCCCAGGGGGAGTCAGTCCTCGTCTCGTGTGGGGGCATGCACGTGCGTTTCCTCCCGAGCTGTAGCAGGGGTGTCATGCTTCCCTTCGCGTAGATCAAGGGATATGTGGCTTTCCCTCGAGGCTTTCCCACGAGGTTTTCCACGAGGCTTTCCCACAGGGCTGTTCCACGTGCCACCATGGTGTGAGTCGATCCTCAGCTTGAAAGTGAGGCAGTGCAGGGAAAACAGGTTTCCCTGGAATGGACTGAGACATCTGGGGGACTCTGGGAATGGTGGCACGACCCTGGAGTTCCTCTCGCCTTTCCTGGAAAGCGCCTCTTCTTGAGATGCGACGGGAACGCCGGAATTCTTCCCGAACACGCTGGAAAATGATCCCTCTCTCGAGCTAGGAGGCGGAAACGGGGCTCCTCTGGATGTGGGCGGGACTCTCGTGCTTCCTCTCGAGTGGAGACGGGTATGTCGGGGAACTTCTTGAGTTGCAGCAAGGGTGTGAAGGACCCTTTGGAAGTTCCAGAGGTTAGGTGTGATTAGCCTAGAGACGCCTCAGCGGAAATGGGCCTCATCTCGCCTGGAGGGGAGAACCTCCTGGATTTTCTCGAGCGGCAGGTGCTCTCGACTTACGACGGGGACCTCAGGGACCCGCTCTGGTGGCCTCAGGAAAGGCCAGTCCCCATGCGAGTTGCTCGGGGGCCTCTCGGATTCCTCTCCCGTCGATTTGGGGCCTAAGACCTTGTGTGGAGTCGGTGCCAGAATCTGAGGGGTTCCTCTCCAGTGCTGACATGGATCTTGGGATACTTCTGGAGTCTCCCCAGGGAGTCAGTCCTCGTCTCAAGTGGGGGCATGCACGTGCGCTTTCCTCCCGAGCTGTAGCAGCAGTGTCACGCTTCCCTTCGGTGGATCAAGGGATCTGTGGCTTTCCCTGAGGCCCACGAGGCCTTCCCATGAGGCTTTCCCACAGGGTTGTTCCACGTGCCACCGTGGTGTGAGTCGATCCTCAGCTTGAAGCCGTGGCAGTGCAGGGAAAGGGAAAACAGGTTTCCCTGGAAGGACTGAGACATCAGGGGACTCTGGAATGGTGGCACGACCCTGGAGTTCCTCTCGCCTTTCCTGTGGAGAGCGCCTCCTCTTGAGATGCGACGGGAACGCCGGAATTCTTTCCCGACACGCAGGGAAAGGATCCCTTCTCTCGAGCTAGGAGGCGGAAACGGGGCTCCTCTGGATGTGGGCGGGACTCTCGTGCTTCCTCTCGAGTGGAGACGGGTATGTCGGGGAACTTCTTGAGTTGCAGCAAGGGTGTGAAGGACCCTTTGGAAGTTCCAGAGGTTAGGTGTGATTAGCCTTGAGATGCCTCAGCGGAAAGGGCCTCATCTCGCCTGGAAGGGAGAACCTCCTGGATTTCTCGAGTTGCGGCAGGTGCTCTGGACCTAAGACGGGGACCTCAGGGACCCGTTCTGGTGGCCTCAGGAAAGGCCAGTCCCCATGAAAGTTGCCCTGGGGCCTCTCGGGATTCCTCTCCCGTCGATGCCGGGCCTAAGACCTTGTGTGGAGTCGGAGCCGGAACCTGAGGATTCCTCTCCAGTGCTGACGTGGATCTTGGGGTAGTAGTGGAGTCTCCCCAGGGGAGTCAGTCCTCGTCTCGAGTGGGGCATCCACGTGCGCTTTGCTCCCGAGCTGTAACAGCAGTGTCATGCTTCCTTTAGCGTGGATCAAGGGATCTGTGGCTTTCCTCGAGTCTTTCCCTCGAGAATTTCCCACGAGGCTTTCCAAGAGGCTTTCCCACAGGGCTGTCCAACGTGTCACTGTAGTGTGAGTCGACCCTTGGCTTGAAAGTTGAGGCAGTGCTGGAAAACAGGTTTCCCTGGAATGGACGGAGACATCTGGGGGACTCTGGGAATGGTGGCACGAACCTGGAGTTCCTCTGGCCTTTACTGTGGAGGGCCTCCTCTTGAGATGCGACGGGAACGTCGGAATTCTTTCCCGACCACGCAGGGAAAGTGTCCCTCCTCTCCAGCTATGAGGCGGTAACGGGGCTCCTCTGGATGTGGGCGGGAACTCGTTCTTCCTCTCGAGTGGAGACGGTATGTCGAGGCACTTTTTGAGTAGCAGCAAGGGTGTGACGGACCCTTTGGAAGTTCCAGAGGTTAGTTGTGATTAGCCTCCAGACGCCTCATTGGAAATGGGCCTCATCTTGCCTGGAAGGGAGAACCTCCTGGATGTTCTCGAGTTGGGGCAGGTGCTCTCGTCATACGACGGGGACCTCAGGGACCCGCTCTGGTGGACTCAGGAAAGGCCAGTCCACATGAATGTTGCTCGGGTGTCTCTCGGAATTTCTCTCCCGTAGATGCTGGAGCCAAAACCTTGTGTGGAGTCGGTGCCGGAAACTGAGGATTCCTCTCCTGTGCTGACATGGATCTTGGGGTACTTCTGGAGTCTCCCCAGGTGAGTCAGTCCTCGTCTCGAGTGGGGGCATGCACGTGCACTTTCCTCCCGAGCTGTAGCAGCAGTGTCACGCTTCCTTTAGCGTGGATCAAGGGATCTGTGGCTTTCCCTCGAGGCTTTCCCAAGAGGCTTTCCCACGAGGCTTTCCCACAGGGCTGCCCACGTGCCACTGTAGTGTGAGTCTACCCTCGGCTTGAAAGTTGAGGCAGTGCTGGGAAAACAGTTTTCTCTGGAATGGACGGAGATATCTGGGGACTCTCGAAATGGTGGCACAACCCTGGAGTTCCTCTCGCCTTACCTGTGGAGAGCGCCTCCACTTGAGATGCGACGGGAAAGCCGGGAATTCTTTCACAACTACGCGGGGAAGGATCCTCCTCTCGAGCTATGAGGCGGAAACGGGGCTCTTCTGGATCTGGGTTGGACTTCGTGCTTCCTCTGGATTGGAGACGGGTATGTCAGGGAACTTCTTGAGTTGCAGCAAAGGTGTGAAGGACCCTTTGGAAGTTCCAGAGGTTATGTGTGATTAACCTTGAGACGCCACAGCGGAAATGGGCCTCATCTCGCCTGGAGGGGAGAACCTCTTTGATTTTCTCGAGTTACCCAGGTGCTCTCGACTTACGCCGGGGACTCAGGGACCGCTCTGGTGGCTCAGGAAAGGGCCAGTCCCCATGCAAGTTGCTCAGGTGCCCCTCGGGATTCCTCTCCCGTCGATGCCGGGGCCTAAGGCTTGTGGGGAGTCGGTGCCGGAACCTGAGGATTCCTCTCCAGTGCTTACAAGGATCTTGAGGTACTTCTGGAGTATCCCCAGGGGAGTCAGTCCTCGTCTCGAGTGGGGGCATGCACGTGCGCTTTCCTCCCGAGCTGTAGCAGCAGTGTCACGCTTTCCTTCGAGGTGGATCATGGAATCTGTGGCGTTCCATCGAGGCTTTCCTCGAGGGTTTCCCACAGGGCTGTCCCACGTGCTCCGTGGTGTGAGTTGATCCTCGGCTTGAAAGTCGAGGCAGTGCAGGGAAAACAGGTTTCCCTGGAATGGACTGAGACATTTGGGGGACTCTGGGAATGGTGGCATGACCCTGGAGTTCCTCTCGCCTTTCCTGTGGAGAGCGCCTCCTCTTGAGATGAGACGGGAACGCCGGCAATTCTTTCCCGAACACGCAGGGAAAGGATCCCTCCTCTCGAGCTAGGAGGCGGAAACGGGGCTCCTCTGGATGTGGGCGGGACTCTCGTGCTTCCTCTCGAGTGAAGACGGGTATGTCCAGGAACTTCTTGAGTTGGCAGCGAGGGTGTGAAGGACCTTTGGAAGTTCCAGAGGTTATGTGTGATTAACCTTGAGACGCCACAGCGGAAATGGGCCTCATCTCGCCTGGAGGGGAGAACTCCTGGATTTTCTCGAGTTGCGGCAGGTGCTGTCGACTTACGACGGGGACTTCAGGGGACCCGATCTGGTGGCCTCAGGAAAGCCAGTCCCCATGCGAGTTGCTCGGGGCCTCTTGGGTTTCCTCTCCCGTCGATGCCGGGCCTAAGACCTTGTGTGGAGTCGGTGCCGGAACGTGAGGATTCCTCTCCAGTGCTGACATGGATCATGGGGTACTTCTGGAGTCTCCCCGGGTTAGTCAGTCCTAGTCTCGAGTGGGGGCATGCACGTTCAATTTCCTCCCGATCTGTGGAAGCAGTGTCACACTTCCGATAGCGTGTATCAAGGGATCTGCAGCTTTCCCTCGAGGCTTTCCAATGAGGCTTTCCCTCGAGGATTTTCCTCAGGCTGTCCCACGTGCCACCGTGGTGTGAGTCGATCCTCGGCTTGAAAGTCGAGGCAGTGGAGGGAAAACAGGTTTCCCTGGAATTGACAGAGATATCTGGGGGACTCTGGGAATGGTGGAACGACCCTGGAGTTTCTCTCGCCTTTCCTGTGGAGAGGGCCTCCTCTTGAGATGCGACTGGAACGCCGGGAATGCTTTACAGACCACGCAGGTAAAGGATCCCTCCTCTCGAGCTATGAGGTGGAAACGGTGCTCCTCTGAAAGTGGGCGGGAAGATCTTGATACTCTCGAGTGGAGCGGGTATGTCGGAGAACTTCTTGAGTTGCAGCAAGGTGTGAAGGACCTTTGGAAGTTCCAGAGGATAGGTGTGATTAGCCTCCAGACGCCTCAGCGCAAATGGGCCTCATCTCGCCTTTAAGGACGCCAAGATCCATGTCAACACTGGAGAGGAATCCTCAGGTTCCGGCACCGACTCCACACAAGGTCTTAGGCCCCGGCATCTTCGGGAGAGGAATCCCGAGAGGCCCAGAGCAACTTCCATGGAACTGGCCTTTCCTGAGGCCACCAGAGCGGTCCCAGAGGTCCCCGTCGTAAGTCGAGAGCACCTGCCGCAACTCGAGAAAATCCAGGAGGTTCTCCCCTTCAGGCGAGATGAGGCCCATTTCCGCTGAGGCGTCTCGAGGCTAATCACATCTAATATCTGGAACTTCCAAAGCGTCCTTCACACCCTTGCTGCAACTCAAGAAGTTCCCCGACATAGCCGTCTCCACTCGAGAGGAAGCACGAATGTCCCGCCAAATCCAGAGGAGCCCCGTTTCCGCCTCCTAGCTCGAGAGGATGGATCCTTTCCCTGCGTGGTCGGGAAAGAATTCCCGGGTTCCCGTCGCATCTCAAGAGGAGGCGCTCTCCACAGGAAAGGCGAGAGGAACTCCAGGGTCGTGCCACCATTCCCTGAGTCCCCAGATGTCTCAGTCCATTCCAGGGAAATCTGTTTTCCCTTCACTGCCTCGACTTTAAAGCCGAGGATCGACTCACACCACAGTGGCACGTGGGAAAGCCCTGTGGGAAGCCTCGTGGGAAAGCGTCATGGGAAAGTCTAGAGGGAAAGCCACAGATCCCTTGATCCACGAAAAGGGAAGCGTGAAACTGCTGCTACAGCTCCGGAGGAAATCACACGTGCATGCCCTCTCTCGTGACGAGGACTGACTCCCCTGGGGAGACTCCAGAAGTACCACAAGATCCATGTCGGCACTGGAGAGGAATCCTCAGGTTCCGTCACTGAGTCCACACAAGGTCTTAGGCCCCAGCATCGACGGGAGAGGAATCCCGAGAGGCCCGGGAGAAACTCGCATGGGGACTGGCCTTTCCTGAGGCCACCAGAGCGGGTCCCTGAGGCCCTCGTCGTAAGTCGAGAGCACCTGCCGCAAGTCGAGAAAATCCAGGAGGTTCTCCCCTCCAGGCGAGATGAGGCCCATTTCGGCTGAGGCAACTAGGGGTAATCACACTTAAACTCTCGAACTTCGAAAGGGTCCTTCACACCCTTGCTGTAACTCAAGAAGTTCCCCGACATACCCGTCTCCACTCAAGAGGAACCCGAGCGTCCCGCCCGTATCCAGAGTGGCCCCGTTTCCGCCTGCTAGCTCGAGAGGAGGGATCCTTTCCCTGCGTGGTCCTGAAAGAATTCCTAGCGTTCCCGTCTCATCTCAAGAGGAGGCGCTCTCCACAGTAAAGGCGAGAGGAACTCAAGTATCAGGCCCCATTCCCAGAGTCCCCCAGATGTCTCAGTCCATTCCAGGGAAACCTGTTTTCCCTGCACTGCCTCCACTTTCAAGCTGAGGATCGACTCACACCACAAGGGCACGTGGAAAAGCCCTGTGGGAAAGCCTCGTGGGAAAGCCTCATGGGAAAGCCTCGAGGGAAAGCCCCTGATCCCTTGATCCAAGCGAAGGGAACCGTGACACTGCTGCTACAGGTCGGGAGGAAAGCGCACGTGCATGCCCCCACTCGAGACGAGGACATACGCCTCTGGGGAGACTTCAGAAGACCCCGAAGATCCATGTCGGCACTGGAGAGGAATCCTCACGTTCCGGCACTGACTCCACACAAGGTCTTAGGCCCCGGCATCGACGGGAGAGGAATCCCGAGAGGCCCCGAGCAACTCACATGGGGACTGGCCTTTCCTGAGGCCACCAGAGCGGGTCCCTGAGGTCCCGTCGTAAGTCGAGAGCACCTGCCGCAAACTCGAGAAAATCCAGGAGGTTCTCCCCTCCAGGCGAGATGAGGCCCATTTCCGCTGAGGCGTCTCGAGGAATCACACCTAACCTCTGGAACTTCCAAAGGGTCCTTCACACCCTTGCTGCAACTCAAGAAGTTCCCCGACATACCCGTCTCCACTCGAGAGGAAGCAGGAAGTCCCGCCCACATCCAGAGGAGCCCCGTTTCCGCCTCCTAGCTCGAGAGGGATCCTTTCCCTGCGTGGTCAGGAAAGAATTCCGGCGTTCCCGTCGCATCTCAAGAGGAGGCGCTCTCCAGAGGAAAGGCGAGAGGAACTCCAGGGTCGTGCCACCATTCCCAGAGTCCCCCAGATGTCTCAGTCCATTCCAGGGAAACCTGTTTTCCCTGCACTGCCTCGACTTTCAAGCCGAGGATCGACTCACACCACGGTGGCACGTGGGACAGCCCTGTGGGAAAGCCTCGTGGGAAAGCCTCGAGGGAAAGCCACAGATCCCTTGATCACGCGAAGGAAGCGTGACACTGCTGCTACAGCTCGGAGGAAAGGCACGTGCATGCCCCACTCGAGACGAGGACTGACTCCCCTGGGAGACTCCAGAAGTACCCCAAGATCCATGTCAGCACTGGAGAGGAATCCTCAGGTTCCGGCACCGACTCCACACAAGGTCTTAGGCCCGGCATCGACGGAGAGGAATCCCGAGAGGCCCCCGAGCAACTCGCATGGGGACTGGCCTTTCCTGAGGCCACCAGAGCGGGTCCCTGAGGTCCCCGTCGTAAGTCGAGCACCTGCCGCAACTCGAGAAAATCCAGGAGGTTCTCCCTCCAGGCGAGATGAGGCCCATTTCCGCTGAGGCGTCTCGAGGCTAATCACACCTAACTCTGGAACTTCCAAAGGGTCCTTCACACCCTTGCTGCAACTCAAGAAGTTCCCCGACATACCCGTCTCACTCGAGACCAAGCACGAGAGTCCCGACATCCAGAGGAGCCCCGTTTCCGTCTCCTAGCTCGAGAGGTGTGAATCCTTTACCTGCGTGGTCGGGAAAGAATTCCCGGCGTTCCCGAGAAGGAGAGGCGCTCTCCA
>NW_017211641.1:0-17513 GCF_001704415.2 Capra hircus
CAAGCCGAGGATCGAGTCACACCAGGGGGCACGTGGACAGCCCTGTGGAAAGCCTCATGGGAGCCTCGTGGGAAAGCCTCGAGAAAGCCCAGATCCCTTGATCCATGGCGAAGGGAAGCGTGACACTACTCTAAGCTCGGGAGGAAGCGCACGTGCATGCCCCCACTCGAGACGAGGACTGAGTCCACTGGGGAGACTCCAGAAGTACCCAAGATCCATGACAGCACTGGAGAGGAATGCTCAGGTTCCGGCACCGACTCCACACAAGATCTTAGGCCCTGGCATCGACGGGAGAGGAATTCCAAGGGTCCCGAGAACTCGCATGGGGACTGGCCTTTCCTGAGGCCACCAGAGCGGGTCCCTGAGGTCCCGTCGTAAGTCGAGAGCACCTGCCGGAACTCGAGAAAATCCAGGAGGTTTTCCCCCTCCAGGCGAGATGAGGCCCATTTCCGGTGAGGCGTCTCCAGGCTAATCACACCTAAACTCTGGAACTTCCAAAGGGTCCTTCACACCCTTGCTGCAACTCAAGAAGTTCCCCGACATACCAGTCTCCACTCGAGATGAAGCACGAGTGCCGGGGTCCAGCCCCGGTGGATCCAGGGAATTCAAAGGGTGGATGGCGTCGGCGTGGAAAGACTTGTTTGTTTATTAATGTAAGATTAGATTAAGAAACTATAGTGTAATAAGAAGATTAAGTGGAGGAAGAGGGCTGAATAGCTTGGTTTACGCGGAAGGCCAATAAAATTCCAGACAAGGAATTTGCACCATCTACGTTGGGCCACCGGCGCCCGCTTGAATATCTAAGGGTGCCTCGCCTTAAGCTCCTTTTGTGCGGGTCTTAACAGCCGGGACAAGTAAGTAGACCTGGCGAGCCTCCGCGCCCCCAGATGGAGATTCAGCCTGAAGTTAAAGTAAAGAGCAGAGAGAGGGAAGGGGGAGAGAAGAGGAGAGAGAGAGAGACATGGGGGGAGCCAGAGTCCCAAGAAACCAGGCCGAGAGACTAGTTCGAGAAACTGGTCCGATCCTTTATTGTTCAGAAGGCCTTTTATACTTTTGATAAAACATGGAGATCAATGGGTAACAGAGAATTATGTAGCGTTCGCAGCCCAGACTCTTTCTATACATCATTTTGTATACAAAAGGTCTCAGGTGATTTACATTATCTTCTGGCCAAGAAGCTTGTTAACACTTTTTATCTCTCTTCCTTAATGAATGTTGATTTTGTTTCCCCTGAAGTGTTTTTCTTTAATTTGCATCTCCTTAAAGCATTAAAGTTACATCTCTATAGAACAAAGGTGCAGTGGGATATAACAAAGAAGGTACTTAACTCGAAGATCTAATGTTGCTAATACCAGGTCTACTACTTGTTTTTCTATATACCAACTATATCTAAAAATAAAGGATATGAAAATTTGGCAGCAAGCATTGACCCAAAAAATGAAACTTTTAATCAGTCCTATTCTAAAGATTTTAACTCTTCGGAAGCCCCTACATTCCTAGGATGTTTTAAGCTTCCTGTGCCTCCTGCGGTCAGGAGGCCTCAAACACAAGCTCAGCTGTACGAGTCCTGCAGGCAGGCTAGAAAGCCATCGGAGGGGTTGTTGGATTGAAACACTCTTTCAAATGCAGAAGACTAGAGCCCTGAATTGACTTTTTCCAGAAAATGTCAGAAGAGTGGAAAAGCACAGCACAAAAGCCGGCAGATTTTTGTTGGGGTACATGCTTAGGAATTTCCAGAGGGGTCCCTGAAGTCTGAGCACGCCTTGCGTATGTCAGCTTCCTTCCTCATGACCTTCTCACGGGCGGGATTCCTCACACTGGCTCCCGGCATCTCACCCTTTTTAATTTTAAATAATTATTTGTTTAAAATCAGGTGCAGTTCGGTCTCGAGATTCTGAATGCTCTGCCGAAGAATCTAGACAATACAGTGAAGTATGATTATGAGGAGCAAGATTATAAACAGTAGACAGAATAGTCTTTCCAGAAATGAAGTTAGAGAAAGTGTGGGAAAAGTCATTGGCTTCTCCTGCGGTGGTAAAATCTAATCGGGAGTGTTCCAAGGTCTGAATCTGGTTATGCAGTTTCCCTAAGTCTAAACTAATACCTAAGTTGTTCCAGAACACCTAAAACTTGATTTTTTAACATATTGGGCATTTACACTTGTTGAGTCAATGATTGCTGTCGTAGTAACAATAACAGTTGTTGTAACACAGCAAGAACGTAATTATCATATCAATAAGTTGTTACAGTTATAGGACATCTTTAAAACCACAGAAGAGCAGACATTACTTTGAGGAGTTAAACAAGATGAAAACATCCATGGTTCACAAGTCGCTACATTAGGTACATTAAGTTTTCTGGAATCATTGGTGAAAAGAAGAACATAAGGAGAGGATAGACAAGCCAAAATAGAGTAAATAGAGTCATTTTCTGGTTGGAGTTTGCGCTGCAGCAGCTGTTAGTCCCGCCGGGATCTTGATGTTTCTTTTGTCTCTTTTGCCGGTGGGAGCAGCGGCCTTCACCCCGCCCTCTGACACTGGCGCTGTTATGGGGCTGCGAGTGCGGTGCACTGAGTCAGGCTGGCCCCGCCTGCAGCTTTTGGTACGCGGCTGTTTCCTGAGGCGGTGGCGGCAGAGAAGTTTCCTTTTTCTTTTGTGGCGAATCAGTCTGTCCGGGATCTAAATTGACGAATCTGCACCCTGTGGAAAAAATTTAAACACTTCCTCGACCCGCAGTAAATTCTGGGTCGGGATCCTTTTGTTATCTGGAGGAGATCTTTTTACTTTACTAATGGCTTTTTATTTTACTGTTTCAAACGAATCAACATTCAACTTATTACAAAGAGAACATGTTGTAAAATCTGATGGGGGAAAACTATACTTAATTTCTCCTTTTTTAATTTTTGAATTAACAAAGCACGTGAGGGTAAATGATGCAAGATCTGATCACAAGAATTTCCTATAGCAATCTGCCAATCATCAAACATTTCAAAAGCATCAAGTTGTTTTTTGTTATATGGAATTACAATTTTTGATGGCTCTTTACTAAACAATTTAATAAATCAGTATGCTTGAATTAATCTTTTAAATTAATATGGCAGTAATTTTTTTTTAGGCAGAGGCCATTGTTCCACCAAGTTGGGATAAGATAAAACTATTTTTTGGGGGGTCATTAGATGGAACCAATGGGCCTTCTTGTCACAAGCATCCTGTAGGTATACATTTTGTGGCAAGAATAATTTAATCTCCTTTTTTGGCAATATTAATCTTAATTAACTGATCATTTAAAGCCTCATTTACTTTAACGAAAGCCAACTGTGTCACACTAGTCAACTTTTTCTTAGAACTGGGATTAGGATTGTTTTTTTCAGCAATCAAACAAAAGGCTTTAAATCTACAGAAGTCAGTTTTAAATGTGGGCATATCCAATTAATATCACCTAATAATTTTTGGAAATCATTTAAAGTTAGTAAACAATCTCTCAGCAGCCTTAAAGGGACATTATCAGTTTTAAAACTTTTGGCAGACCTAAATATAAGAAGCAAGAAAAGAGGTGTTACACAATATCTTTATAAGCTTTTCTAATGATCTTTTTATAACCCAAATCTGGTCTATAGCCTTTTAGATGACAAGTAACCATTTAATCTTAGCTTGAATACTTCCAGCAACGGGGAGCTCACTATTCACCAAGGTTTTAAACTCTCTCACCTCTTACTCTATAGCATTTTTATCCTGCATACCACTTTTTCTAACTCCTTTTCAGTAGTATATGTTGGCCAGGAGCTGCGCTAGTCTCTCAGAAATGTAAGAAACGTCTTGTCTATTGTCTAACAGCCATGACATTTTATATCTTTGAATTAAAAAATCTTTTAAAGGCCTAGAAGCTGCAATTTTTTGCACCCAAAAAGCTAGATCTAGATCCTCTGGAGCTTTTTTTGTCTGGTTTTTCTGTTTGGTAATAAGGTAAAAGCAAAAGCTGTGCTATTTTTTTTTTTAAATTTTTAATTAATTGCACAGTTTTAGCAGGTGGCGAGATCAAAACTTCAGTTTTTTCAGTATAATCAGAATTTACTACACAAGACACTACCGAAATTTCTTGAAAAGAAAGCAAGCTATTCCCCAGTACAAGTCTTACAATGTCCTCAGGCAGGGGACTAGCCACTCTCATTGGAATCTGAGTCACTGGCACATCAGGGGTTAATATTATTGAGGTGGTGGAACTGAGGTCTAGGCCTGAGCTACCTGGGGTTGTTTGGTACGGTTGTTGTCTCTGTTTAGCAGGACATTTTGGCAAAAAATGTTCTATTTGGCCTCAAGAGAAACATTTTGCATTTGTAAAATCCTTTTTATTACGAATATTTTTTTGTTGTTGTTTTCTTCCTTTTTCTTTTTATTTTATTTTTTTTTTTGGGTGAGGCCCCTCCTGAGGGGATTTTATGCAAGGAGCAAGCTCTGTTTTAAAAGCTCTTTTGCTCAAAAATATTGTCACTATCGTTTTCAAACTTAAGCAATGTTCTGGGAGGCTTTGGATATAAAGTGGGGAGTTTTTAAGCCCTGGGGAGGCGCAAGCAGAGGTTGCAGTGGTCGCCTTAAATAAGATAACTTTTTTAAAGGTTTGGTTTGTGTAGAGGGGGAGGGGGCTCTCCAGGGCGCTCGGCCGCTGCGTCCTATAAGCACCCTCCTTCCTCGGGAGGAAGAGTACAGTCTCTCTCCTTTTGTTTGCCAATGGCAGAAAATACGATCTGCATAGAAGGTGGAGACCCACTACCATTTACCGCTATAGCCTCTCCCATAGGCTATCTAACAGCCTCATGACAGGGGTCCAGAACATTTGTAATCATATTTTACAGAGCAAAAGCATTTACAGGCCCATGCAAAGTATAGTAAGTTTTAGCTGTTTTGTTAGCTTCACCCAAGTATCTAAATCCCTTTTCTGGAAACCAAGGACATTGCTCTCGTAACACTAGCCTTTTAATCTTTAATTTGTCTTTTTTGTTTAACAGTTACAAAATTACTTGTATAAAGAGGTGTCCTTGTTTTGAGTCATTGTTACCCGTGTCAGAAAATTAAGAGTTATAGAAAAGTCTGCCTTGACAAAAAGGTTTTACCTTAGCCAAGGGGGGTTTTGTTTTAAACCCTAAGATAGCAGGTTTGTTTTCAACCTCTAGAGCACCAGGTTTCTCTTAAACCCTTGAACACTTCCCACTCGTCCTCACCCTGTCTATCCTACAGGGGGGTCCGCGGCACCCTGAGTGGGGTCCTAGCCGTCCCGAACACTCAACATTGGGGGAGTACCCGAAAAGTACTCCGGGGGGAGTGATTAAGTCACTCCGGGGGGAGCAACAGAGAGTGCTCCGGGGGGGAGCAACAGAGAGTGCTCCGGGGGGAGCTTTTGCTCCGAGGAACCTACCTTTGAATAGCCTGTTCCGGGCGCCACTTGCCGGGGTCCAGCCCCGGTGGATCCAGGGAATTAAAAGGGTGGATCGGCGTCGGCGTGGAAAGACTTGTTTGTTTATTAATGTAAGATTAGATTAAGAAACTATAGTGTAATAAGAAGATTAAGTGGAGGAAGAGGGCTGAATAGCTTGGTTTACGCGGAAGGCCAATAAAATTCCAGACAAGGAATTTGCACCATCTACGTTGGGCCACCGGCGCCCGCTTGAATATCTAAGGGTGCCTCGCCTTAAGCTCCCTTTCGTGCGGGTCTTAACAGCCGGGGCAAGTAAGTAGACCTGGCGAGCCTCCGCGCCCCAGGTGGAGATTCAGCCTGAAGTTAAAGTAAAGAGCAGAGAGAGGGAAGGGGAGAGAAGAGGAGAGAGAGAGAGACATGGGGGGAGCCAGAGTCCCAAGAAACCAGGCCGAGAGACTAGTTCGAGAAACTGGTCCGATCCTTTATTGTTCAGAAGGCCTTTTATACTTTTGATAAAACATGGAGATCAATGGGTAACAGAGAATTATGTAGCGTTCGCAGCCCAGACTCTTTCTATACATCATTTTGTATACAAAAGGTCTCAGGTGATTTACATTATCTTCTGGCCAAGAAGCTTGTTAACACTTTTTATCTCTCTTCCTTAATGAATGTTGATTTTGTTTCCCCTGAAGTGTTTTTCTTTAATTTGCATCTCCTTAAAGCATTAAAGTTACATCTCTATAGAACAAAGGTGCAGTGGGATATAACAAAGAAGGTACTTAACTCGAAGATCTAATGTTGCTAATACCAGGTCTACTACTTGTTTTTCTATATACCAACTATATCTAAAAATAAAGGATATGAAAATTTGGCAGCAAGCATTGACCCAAAAAATGAAACTTTTAATCAGTCCTATTCTAAAGATTTTGACTCTTCGGAAGCCCCTACATTCCTAGGATGTTTTAAGCTTCCTGTGCCTCCTGCGGTCAGGAGGCCTCAAACACAAGCTCAGCTGTACGAGTCCTGCAGGCAGGCTAGAAAGCCATCGGAGGGGTTGTTGGATTGAAACACTCTTTCAAATGCAGAAGACTAAAGCCCTGAATTGACTTTTTCCAGAAAATGTCAGAAGAGTGGAAAAGCAGAGCACAAAAGCCGGCAGATTTTTGTTGGGGTACATGCTTAGGAATTTCCAGAGGGGTCCCTGAAGTCTGAGCACGCCTTGCGTATGTCAGCTTCCTTCCTCATGACTTTGTCACAGGCGGGATTCCTCACACTGGCTCCCGGCACACGAGAGTCCCGCCAACATCCAGAGGAGCCCCGTTTCGGCCTCATAGCTCGACTGGACGAATCCTTTCCCTGCGTGTTCGGGAAAGAATTCCCAGGCGTTCCCGTCGCATCTCAAGAGGAGGCGCTCTCCACAGGAAAGGCGAGAGGAACTCCAGGGTCATGCCACCATTCCCAGAGTCCCCCAGATGCCTCAGTCCATTGCAGGGAAAACCTGTTTTCCATGCACTGCCTCGACTTTCAAGCCGAGGATCGGCTGACTCCACGGTGGCACGTGGGACAGCCCTGTGGGAAAGCCTCGTGTGAAAGCCTCATGGGAAAGCCCCGAGGGAAAGCCACTGATCCCTTGATCCACGGGAGGGGAAGCGTGACACTGCTGCTGCAGTTTGGGAGGAAAGCGCAGGTGCATGCCCCTACTTGAGACGAGGATTGACTCCCGTGGGGAGACTCCGGAGGTACCCCAAGATCCATATCAGCACTGGAGAGGAATCCTCAACGTTCCGGCTCCGACTCCACACAAGGTCTTAAGCCCAGGCATGGACGGCAGAGAAATCCCGAGAGGCCCCCGAGCAACTCGCATGGGGACTGGCCTTTCCTGAGGCCACCAGAGCGGGTCCCTAGGTCCCCGTCGTAAGACGAGAGCACCTGCCGCAACTCGAGAAAATCCAGGAGGTTGCCCCTCCAGGCGAGATGAGGCCCATTTCCGCTGAGGCGTCTCGAGGCTAATCACTCCTAACATCTGGAACTTCCAAAGGTCCTTCACACCCTTGCTACAACTCAAGAAGTTCCCCGACATTCCCGTCTCTACTCGAGAGTAAGCACGAGAGTCCCGCCCACATCCAGAGGAGCCCCGTTTCCGCCTCCTAGCTAGAGAGGAGGGATCCTTTCCCTGCGTGGTCGGGAAAGAATTCCCGGCGTTCTCGTCACATCTCAAGAGGAGGCGCTCTCCACTGGAAGGCGAGAGGAACTCCCGGGCCTTGCCACCATTCCCAGAGTCCCAGAGATGTCTAAGTCCATTCCAGGGAAATCTGTTTTCCCTCGATTGCCGCGACTTTCAAGCCGAGGATCGACTCACACCACGGTGGCACGTGGGACAGCCCTGTGGGAAAGCCTCCTGGGAAAGCCTCGTGGGAGAGCCTCAAGGGAAAGGCACAGATCCCTTGATCCAAGCGAAGGGAAGCGTGACACTGCTGCTACAGCTCGGGAGGAAAGCGCACGTGCATGCCCCCACTCGAGACGAGGACTGACTCCCCTGGGGAGACTCCAGAAATACCTCCAAGATTCCATGTCAGCACTGGAGAGGAATCCTCAGGTTCCGGCACCGTCTCCACACAAGGTTTTAGGCCCCGGCATCGACGGGAGAAGAATCCCAAGAGGACCCCGAGCAACTCGCATGGGGACTGGCCTTTCCTGAGGCCACCAGAGCGGGTCCCTGAAGTCCCCGTCGTAAGTCGAGAGCACCTGCCACAACTTGAGTACATCCAGGAGGTTCTCCCCTCCAGGCGAGATGAGGCCGATTTCCGCTGAGGCGTCTCGAGGCTAATCACACCTAACCTTTGGAACTTCCAAAGGACCCTTCACACCCTTGCTGCAACTCAAGAAGTTCCCCGACATACCCGTCTCCACTCGAGAGGAAGCACCAGATACCCGCCCACATCCAGAGGAGCCTCGTTTCCGCCTCCTAGCTCGAGAGGAGGGATCCTTTCCCTGCGTGGTCGGGAAAGAATTCCCGGCGTTCCTGTCGCATCTCAAGAGGAGGCGCTCTCCACAGGAAAGGCGAGAGGAACTCCAGGGTCGTGCCACCATTCCCAGAGTCCCCCAGATGTCTCAGTCCATTTCAGGGAAACCTGATTTCCCTGCACTGCCTCGAATTTCTAGCCGAGGATCGACTCACACCACGATGGCACGTGGGACAGCCCTGTGGGAAAGCCTCGTGGGAAAGCCTCCTGGGGAAAGCCACAGATCCCTTGATCCACGCGAAGGGAAGCGTTGCACTGCTGCTACAGCTCGGGAGGAAAGTGCACGTTCATGCCCCCACCCAAGACGACGACTAACTCCCCTGGGGAGACTCCAGAAGTACCCCAAGATCCATGTCAGCACTGGAGAGGAAACCTCAGGTTCCGGCACCGAATCCACACAGGGTCTTAGGCCCCGGCATCGACGGGAGAGGAAATCCCGAGAGGCCCCCGAGCAACTTGCATGGGGACTGGCCTTTCCTGAGGCCACCAGAGCGGGTACCTGAGGTCCCCGTAGTAAGTCAAGAGCACCTGCCGCAACTTCGAGAAAATCCAGGAGGTTCTACCCTCCAGGCGAGATGAGGCCCTTTTCCTCTGAGGCGTCTCGAGGCTAACCATACCTAAAATCTGGAACTTCCAAAGGGTCCTTCACACCCTTGCTGCAACTCAAGAAGTTCTCCGACATACCTGACTCCACTCGAGAGGAAGCACGAGAATCCCGCCCACATCCAGAGGAGCCCCGTTTTCGCCTCATACCTCGAGGTCAGGTATCCTTTCCCTGCATGTTCGGGAAAGAATTCCCGGTGTTCCCGTCGCATCTCATGAGGAGGCGCTCTCCACAGGAAAGGCGGAGGAACTCTAGGGTCGTGCCACCATTCCAAGAGTCCCCCAGATATCTCAGTCTGCCGGGGTCCAGCCCTGCTGGATCCAGGGAATTCGACGGATTGACGGCGTTGTCGTGGAAAGTCTTTTTTATTTATTAATGTAAGATTAGATTAAGAAATTATAGTGTAGTAAGAAGATTAACCTGGAGGAAAAGGGTTGAATAGCTTGGTTTACGTGGAAGATCAATAAAATTAAAGGCAAGGAATTTTCACCATCTACGTTGGGCCACCAGCCCCTGCTTGAATATCTAAGGGTGCCTCGCCTTAAGCTCCCTTTCGTGCAGGTCTTAACAGCCAGGCAAGTAAGTAGACCTGGCGAGCCTCCGCGCCCCCTGGTGGAGATTCAGCCTGAAGTTAAAGTAAAAAGCAGAGAGAAGGAAAGGGAGAGAAGAAGAAAGAGAGAAAAAGACACGGGGGGAGCCTGAGTCCCAAGAAACCAGGCCGAGAGACTAGTTCGAGAAACTGGTCCGAGAAACTGGCCCCATCCTTTATTGTTCATAAAGCCTTTTATACTTTTGATAAAACATGGAGTTCCATGGGTAACACAAAATTATGTAGCGTTCGCACCCCAGACTCTTTCTGTACATCATTTTGTATACAAAAGGTCTCTGGTGATTTACATTATCTTCTGGCCAAGAGGCTTGTTAAACACTTTTTGGCTCTCTTCCTTAATGAATGTTAATTTTGTTTCCTCTGAAGTGTTTTTCTTTAATCTGCATTTCCTTAAAGCATTAAAGTTACATCTCTATAGAACAAAGGTGCAGTGGGTTATAACAAAGAAGGTACTTAACTCAAAGATCTAATGTTGCTAATACCAGGTCTACTACTTGTTTTTTTAATATACCAACTCTATCTAAAAATAAAGGATATGAAAATTTAGCAGCAAGCATTGACCCAAAAAATGAAACTTTTAATCAGTCCTATTATAAAGATTTTGACTCCTCGGATGCCCCTACATTCCTAGGGTGTTTTAAGCTTCCTGTGCCTCCTGGGGAAAGGAGGCCTCAAACAATCACATGCCCAGCTGTACGAGTCCTGCAGGCAGGCTAGAAAGCATTCAGAGGGGTTTTTGGATTGAAACACTATTTCAAATGCAGAAGACTAAAGCCCTGAATTGACTTTTTCCAGAAAATGTCAGAAGAGTGGAAAAGCAGAGCAAAAAAGCCGGCAGATTTTTGTTGGGGTACGTGCGTAGGAACTTCCAGAGGGGTCCCTGAAGTCTGAACACACCATGCCTATGTCAGCTTTCTTCCTCATGACGTTCTCACGGGCGGGAGTCCTCATACTGGCTCCCAGCATCAGTCCAATTCAGAGGAACCTGTTTTCCCTGAACTGCCTCGACTTTCACGCTGAGGATCAACTCACACCACGGTGGCACGAGGGAAAGCCCTGTGAGAAAGCCTCGTGGGAAAGCCTCCAGGGAAAGCCACAGATCCCTTGATCCACACGACGGGAAGCGTGACCCTGCTGCTACAGCTCGGGAGGAAAGCACACGTGCGTGCCCTCACTTGAGAGGAGGATTGACTCTCCAGGGGAGACTCCAGAAGAACCCCAATATCCATGTCAGCACTGCAGAGGAAACCTCAGGTTCCGGCCCCGAATCCACACAAGTTGTTCGGCCCGGGCATCAACAGGAGAGTTATCAAGAGAAGCCCCCAGCATCTGGCATGGCGACTGGCCTTTGATGAAGCCACCAGAGCGGGTCCCTGAGGTCCCCGTCGTAAGTCGGGAGCACCTGCCGCAACTCGAGAAAATCCAGGAGGTTCTCCCCTCCAGGCGAGATGAGGCCCATTTCCAATGAGGTGTCTCGAGGCTAATTACATCTAATCTCTGGAATTTCCAAAGGGTCCTTCACACCCTTGCTGCAACTCAAGAAGTTCCCCGACATTCCCATCTCCACTCGAGAGGAAACACGAGGGTCCTGCCCACATCCAGAGTAGCCCCGTTTCATCCTCCTAGCTAGAGATGAGGGATCCTTTCCCTGCTTGGTCGGGAAAGAACTTCCGGCATTCCCGTCGCATCTCAGGTGGAGGCGCTCTCCACAGGAAGGGAGAGAGGAACTCCAGGGTCGTGCCACCATTCCCAGAGTCCGCCAGATGTCTCAGTCCATTCCAGGGAACATGATTTCCCTGCACTGCCTCGAATTTCTAGCCGAGGATCGACTCACACCACGATGGCACGTGGGACAGCCCTGTGGGAAAGCCTCGTGGAAAGCCCACGAGGGAAAGCCACAGATCCCTTGATCCATGCAAAGGGAAGCGTGACACTGCTGCTACAGCTCGGGAGGAAAGCGCACGTTCATGCCCCCACACAAGACGACGACTAACTCCCCTGGGGAGACTCCAGAAGTACCCCAAGATCCATGTCCAGCACTGGAGAGGAATCTCAGGTTCCGGCACCCGACTCCACACAAGGTCTTAGGCCCCGGCATCGAAGGGAGAGGAATCCTGAGAGGCCCCAGCAACTCGCATGGCGCCTGGCCTTTCCTGAGGCCACCAGAGCGGGTCCCTGAGGTCCCCGTCGTAAGTCGAGAGCACCTGCCGCAACTAGAGAAAATCCATTAGGTTCTCCCCTCCAGGCGAGATGAGGCCCATTTCCGCTGAGGTGTCTCGAAGCTAATCACACCTAACCTCTGGAACTTCCAAAGGGTCCTTCACACCTAGCTGCTACTAAAGAGGTTCCACGAGAGACCCGTCGCCACTCCATAGGAACCACTAGGGTACCACCCACATCCAGAGGAGCCCCATTCCCCTCCTGCTCAAGATGAGGGATCCTTCCCTGATTGGCCGGAAAAATTCCTGTCGTACCTGTCGCATCTCAAGAGGAGGCACGCTCCACAAGAAAGGTGAGAGGAACTCCAGGGTCGTGCCACCATTCCAGAGTCCGCCAGATGTCTCAGTCCATTCCAGGGAACTGATTTCCCTGCACTGCCTCGATTTCAGCGAGGACGACTCACACCACGATGGCACGTGGACAGCCCTGTGGGAAAGCCTCGTGGGAAGCCACGAGGGAAAGCCACAGATCCCTTGATCCATGCAAAGGGAAGGTGACCTGCTGCTACAGCTCGGAGGAAAGCGCACGTTCATGCCCCACACAAGACGACGACTAACTCCCCTGGGGAGACTCCAGAAGTACCCAAGATCCATGTCCACACTGGAGAGGAATCCTCAGGTTCCGGCACCGACTCCACACAAGGTCTTAGGCCCCGGCATCGAAGGGAGAGGAATCCTGAGAGGCCCCGAGCAACTCGCATGGCGCCTGGCCTTTCCTGAGGCCACCAGAGCGGGTCCCTGAGGTCCCCGTCGTAAGTCGAGAGCACCTGCCGCAACTAGAGAAAATCCATTAGGTTCTCCCCTCCAGGCGAGATGAGGCCCATTTCCGCTGAGGTGTCTCGAAGCTAATCACACCTAACCTCTGGAACTTCCAAAGGGTCCTTCACAACCCTAGCTGCTACTAAAGAGGTTCCACGAGAGACCCGTCGCCACTCCATAGGAACCACTAGGGTACCACCCACATCCAGAGGAGCCCCAATTCCCCCTCCTGGCTCAAGATGAGGGATCCTTACCCTGATTGGCCGGGAAAAATTCCTGTCGTACCTGTCGCATCTCAAGAGGAGGCACGCTCCACAAGAAAGGTGAGAGGAACTCCAGGGTCGTTCCACCATTCCAAGAGTCCCCCAGATGTCTCAGTCCTTTCCAGAGGAACTTGTTTACCCTGCACTGCCTCGACGTTCACGCGGAGGACCGACTCACACGATGGTGGCACGTGGGACAGCCCTGTGGGAAAGCCTCGTGGGAAAGCCTCGTGGGAAAGCCTCGAGGGAAAACAAGAAACCCCTTGATCAAACCCAACGGGAAAATTGACTCTGCTCCTAATGCTCGCGAGAAAAGCGCACGTGCATGCTCCCATTGGAGACGAAGATGACTCCCCTGATGGAGACTCCAGTAGTACCCCAAGATCCATTTCAGCACTGGAGAGGAAACCTCAGGTTCGGGCACCGATTCCAAAAAAGGTCTTAGGCCCCGTCATCGACGGAGACGAATCCCGAGAGGCCCCTTAGCAACTCGCAAGTCGACTGGCATTACCTGAGCGGACCAGAGCGGGTTACATAAGTCCCCGGTCGTAACTGGAGAGCACCTGCTGAAACTCGAGAAAACCCAGGAGGTTCTCCCCTGCATTCGAGATGAGGCCCCATTTCTGCTGAGGCATCTCGAGTCTAATCACACCTAACCTCTGGAACTTCCAAAGGGTCCTTCACACCCTTGCTGCAACTCAAGAAGATCCCCAACATACCTCTCTCCACTCGAGAGGAAGAACGAGAGTCCCGCCCACATACAGAGGAGCCCCGTTTCCGCCTCCTAGCTCGAGAGGAGGGATCCTTTCCACTGCATGGTCAGAAAAGAACTCCCGGCGTTCCTGTCTCATCTCAAGAGGAGGCGCTCTCCACAGGAAAGGCGAGAGGAACTTCAGGGTCGTGCCACCATTCCCAGAGTCCCCCAGATGTCTCAGTCCATTCCAGGGAAACCTGTTTTCCCTGCACTGCCTCGACTTTCAAGCCGAGGATTGACTCACACAACGGTGGCACGTGGGACAGCCCTGTGGAAAGCCTCGTGGGAAAGCCTCCTGGGAAAGCCTCGAGGGAAAGCCACAGATCCCTCGATCCAAGCGAAGGGAAGCATGACAGTTCTGCTACAGCTCGGGAGGAAAGCGAACGTGCATGCCCCCACTCGAGACGAGGACTGACTCCCCTGGGGAGACTCCAGAAGTACCGCAAGATGCCATGTCAGCACTGGAGAGGAATCCTCAGGTTCCCGCACCCACTCCACACAAGGTCTTAGGCCCCGACGTTGAAGGGAGAGGAATCCCAAGAGGCCCCGAGCAACTCGCATGGGGACTGGCCTTTCCTGAGGCCACCAGAGCGGGTCCCTGAGTTCCCCGTCGTAAGTCAAGAGCACCTGCCGCAACTCGAGAAAATCCAGGAGGTTCTCCCCTCCAGGCGAGATGAGGCCCATTTCCGCTCAGGCGTCTCGAGGCTAATCACACCTAACCCCTGAACTTGCAAAAGGGTCCTTCACACCCTTGCTACAACTCTAGAAGTTCCCCAACATACCTGACTCCACTCGAGAGGAAGCACGAGAGTCCCACCCACATCCAGAGGAGCCCCGTTTCCGCCTCGTACCTCGCGGTCAGGTATCCTTTCCCTGTATGTTCCGGAAAGAATTCCCGGTGTTCCCGTTGGCATCTCATGAGGAGGCGCTCTCCACAGGAAAGGCGAGAGAAACTCCAGTGTCGTGCCATCATTCCAAGAGTCCCCCAAAGTAATCTCCAGTGTGCCCGGGTCACGCCCCCGCCGGATCCACGGGAAGTTCCGACGATGGAACTGAACGCAAATGTTGACCGATGAACGTGGAAGTCTTGATGTATTTAATTATAGAAGATGAAGAATTAAAGAAATGAATAAGGGTCGTAGAGAATTAGCTGGAGGAAAGGACTGAATAAGCTAGGTTTAACGCGGAGGCCATAAATTACCCGACAAGAGATTTGTCTCTGGCGGACTCTGGCGAACTGTGACTGGCGACCACCCGTCGAGTCCTCTTCCTTCCTGTGGAAGAAGCGCCTCCTTGAAGAACTTACGACCTGGGAACGCGCGGAATTCTTCCGCGAACACGCACGGGAACGGATCCCTCCTCGTCGAGCATTATGAAGGGGAATAACAGGCGGGCTCCTCTTGGACTCGGGGCGGGACTCTCAAATGCTTCTTTCCTCCGAGAACGAGAACGCGTAATGTCGGGGATAAATTCTGAGTTGCAGCAGTGTGAGGGAACCCTTGGCAAGTTCCAATGCGTTAGATGTGATATAGTATCGAGACGCCTCAGCGCGTAATGCATGCCTCATGCTCGCCCTGGAAGGGAAGAACCTCCTTTGGACTTTCTCGAACTTGCCTGCAGGTGCTCTCGAACTTAGCGCGGGGCCTCAGCGAACCCGCTCTGGGGCCTCAGGAAAGGCCAGTCCCCCAATGCCGGAGCTTCTCTCGCGGAGGCCTCTCGGATTCCTCCTCCCGTTATCGATACCGGGGCAGTTCTTGTGTGGAAGTCCGTGCCCCGGGACATGAGGCATTCCTCTCCAGCCTGCTGACATGGAATCTTGGGCTACTTTCTGGAGTCTCCCCAGGCGCCAGTCAGTCCTGTCTGCCAGTGCGGGGCATGCACAGTGCTACTTCCTCCGAGCTGTAAGCAGCAGTTGTCGCGCGCTTTCCCTTCGATCGTGATCAAGGGATCTGTGGCTTTCTCCAGGCTTCGCAGAGGCTTTCCCCTCGCAGGGCCTTTCCCCCCAACCCGAGTAATTTCCCCCTAGCTTTCCCAACCACTTTCACAGCTGCTGTCACAACCGCGACTAAAGTGGTTGTGAAGTCCCGAACCCGGCTGAGTCGAGCACTGAACGTCCTCTCAGCACAGTGTGTCAGCGAAACTTTCCGGCACACTTGATGGGACGCACGACATCTGGTCGGACTCTAATGTAGCATCAGTTACCGGGATCAATACCTCGAGCCCAGCCTGTCACATGGAGACCGGTGATTTCTTCGTTCCGCCCTCATAAGAGAGTGCTCTCACTTCAACATCAGTGGGCTCCCGCAATTCTCACCTTATAATTACTAATAATTATGCTTAAAATCGAGTGCGGGGGCGAACGCCTTTCCGCGCGACGAGTTCCCTTTCCCCGATCTTCGCCCCGACCAGGCACGAAAGGATCCTCCTCGGTCCTCTTCAGCTAACGGAGGCCAAGGATTAAGCCATTTGGCGAAACGGACTCCTGATCCTGTAGAACAAATACATGGTAGTGATTTGCCAGCGGACATATCTTATCTGGAGAGCCAAGATCCAGTAATAAAACCATGGCTTTACATCTCGACAAGAATGAGTTTTCGTGCAACGAAGAACGGTAATGAAAACAATAACGAAGCTAGGGAATTGTCTTCAGACTGACGTGCTATACGTTGTAAGGGTGGTGAAGCGCCCTTTGGTCTCCGAGCATCTAACGAGTGTCGAATTAAGAGCCCTATTGAAGACCAACCTCAGCGGGAAATGCGGCCTCATCTCTGCCTGGAGGAGAAACCTCCTGGATTTACTCAGTTGCGGCTCAGGTACTTGCTCACTTAGTCGCCGACGGGTGACTTCAGGACCCGTCTCTCGGCTGGCACTCGAAAGGCCAGTCCCATGCGAGTGCTCGGAAGCCTCCTCGGGATTCCTCTCGCGTCGATGCCGTGCCTTAAGAACCTTGTGTGGAGCGGTGCGAACCTGAGGTTCCTCTCCAGTGCGGACATGGAATCTTGGGGTTAAATTCTGGATGAGCTCTCCCCAGGGGAGTCAGTCTCGCATCTCGAGTGGGGGGCATGCACGTGCGCTTTCCTTCGCAGCTGGACGTAGCAGCAGTTTCACGCTTCCCTTTCCCTGTGATCAAGGGATCTTGGCTTTCCCAGCTTTGCCATCGAGCTTTCCAGGAGGCTTTCCCACAGGGCTGTCCCACGTGCCACCGTGTGTGAGTCGATCCTCGGCTTGAAAGTCCGTGAGGAATGCAGGGAAAACAGGTTTCCTTGGAATGGACATAGACATCGCGACTCTGGGAATGGTGCAAGGCCCCGAGCTTCTCTCGCCTTCCTGTGGAGAGCGCCTCCTCTTGAGATGGACAGGAACACGGGAATTCTTTCCCCGACCACGCAGGGAAAGGATCCCTCCTCTCGACTAGGAGGCGGAAACGGGGCTCCTCTGATGTGGGCCGCGACTCTCGTGCTTCCTCTCGAGTGAGGACGGATGTTCGGGAACTTCTTGAGTTGAGCGAGGGTCTGAAGGACCTTTGGAAGTTTCATGTTGGCTGATTAGCCTCGAGACGCCTCACGACGAATGGCTCATCTCGCCTGGAGGGGCAACCCTCTGGATTTTCTCGAGTTGCGGCAGGTGCTCTCGTCTTACGAGGGACCCTAGACCCGCTCTGGTGGCCTCAGGAAAGGCCAGTCCCCATGCCGAGTTGCTCGGGGGCCTCTCGGGGATTCTCTCCCCTGCCTCATCCGGCCTAAGAACTTGTGTGGATCTGGCGGGCCGGAACCTGAGAATTCCTCTCCAGTGCTGATGATCTTGGTTGGGTACGTAACTCTGCGAGTCTCCCCACGGGAGTCATCCTCGTCTCCAGTGGGGCATGTCACGTG
>NW_017211642.1:0-27451 GCF_001704415.2 Capra hircus
ACAGTGACTAGTCAGAGGAGGCTTATGGCCCATACACCGTGATCCATCAGTCTCGCTTCTGTGTTTGCACCAGAGAAATCTTGTGGTGGTGGAGTCTGTGGGTCCATCATAAGGAGGGTAAATCAGTAAAATGTGCGGTGAACCACAGAATACAAAATCTACAGTTAGAGGAAGTGGACTAGACGTACACGTGGCAGCAAGAAAGAACCTTAAAACCAGAGTATTGAGTGAAAAAGAGTAAGAAAGAGACTGGAGACCCAGTACCATTTATATGAATTAAAATGCACACATAAAATATAATGCATACTTTGCATGAGCATTTAAATGGTAATCCTGTAGGAGAGGAGAGAAATAACAATGAGAAACAGATAAAGGGAATAATAAATAAATAAGTAAGTAAGTAGCTTTGCCTGGACTGAGTACAATGTGTCATGAACTAAAAAATACGGTTAACCTCGTCCTCTTTACTTGAGGTCTTAAATGAATGAATGAGTCCATTATTCATTCATCCATTCTTTAATATGTATTGCATTACAGTCTATTTTTTTAGAATGACCCAGTTTTTGTTCCAACTAACTAGTTAATAAGCTTTCCTTTCTCCTCATACTTTTACCAGCTTGAGGCATTCTTAGTTTTTCAGACTTTTCTCATTTAAATCAAAAAATAGCATCACTGTTGTTTTAAATTAAGCTTGTTCTCAAGTATGATGCTAATATTTTTCCAAACGTGTTTGCCAGTTTTCTTCGGTGGTAGAACTTTTTCATCTTATATTTGTATATATTCAGATTTTCCACTGGAATTGTTCCATTGCTATTAAATTTAAAAGTCCTCTCTTTGATATTCTATTTTTAGCTGCTTGGAAGCTTCTCATTGTGTCTTTAATAAACTAGATAATAAACTAGAATACTTAAATAACCAGTTGCATAGCACCGTTGTTAGATGGCCCTTCCTTTTTCACCCTCCTCTCTTAGAATATTAAAGCTGTTTAATAACTGTTACTTAATAACTGGGGCTTCCCAGGTTGCAATAGTGGTAAAGAATCCACCTCCCAATGCAGGAGATGCAGGAAACATGGGTTCAATCCCTGGGTTGGGAAGATTCCCTGGAGTAGGAAGTAGCAATCCATTCCAGTATTCTTGCCTAAAAATCCCATGGACAGAGGAGCCTGGCGGGCTACAGTTCATGGGGTCACAAAGAGTTAGACGCGACTGAGCATCTGAGCACACACATTTCTCTTCCTGCTTTTCTTAAGAGAGAACAATTCTAAAGAAGGAAAATCCTTACAAGTGGGTATCAATGCAGTTTTCTGAGAATCTCCCATAATACTTTGTACTTTTGAGTTGATATTTGTTGTTTATTATAGTATATAGTCTTGTCAATACTGAGCTTTCTCTTTAACTCTTCATTCTTTGAGGATAAAATAATTGTGATAATAATATTATTATTGATTAAATGCTTTCTTTGTGCCAGGCATAGTGCTGGACACTGTTGGATCTCTTATATTGTTTACTGCCTACAACAACTCTATGAAGTATGTGTCATACCTCTATTTTGTGATCAGGCACCTGCAGCCCAGGATGTTGATAATAAGCAGCCCAGTCACAATCCCCACCTTGATGTTTCCAAATCCAGCACTCTTTCTATTTCATGACACTGTTTTCCAGCAATGATATAGCCTGAAAATAATAATAAAATGTATCTTTATTGTATTGCCTGCATTTTCAAGGACACAGTTTAATAATAGTGGTGATATTAAATGTCCTTTGTGTATTTCTGATTTTATTAAGAAAGCCAGTTGTGTTTTGCTATTAAATAAGTTGATAACTCTTATTAGGAAAATGTTAATTAATGTGCTTCTATTAAATTCTTAAACAATATTTTAAAAGATATAAAAATAAGAAAGCACCATGTGCCCAGCACTCAGCTTAAGACATAAAACATCCCTGACATTCCTGAAATTCCGTGAGCTCCTTAAGTGTAGTAAGAATAAAAGAAATGAATGGGTGTCAGTCTTTAGCCCTCATCTCAGTAGATATTGCTTGACCTAAATTAACATTGCTTTTTGTTTCTGATTTCCTTTGATTTTTGTACTCTGAGTACCTGAGCCATACATTTCTATTTCAGTGATGCTTTTTAAACATTATGCTTCCCTGGTGGTACAGAGGTTAAAGTGTCTGCCTGCAATGTGGGAGACCTGGGTTCGATCCCTGGGTCGGGAAGATCCCCTGGAGAAAGGAAATGGCAAACCCACTCTAATATTCTTGCCTGGAGAATCCCATGGACGGAGGAGCTTGGTGGGCTATAGTCCACGGGTTGCAAAGAGTCGGACACGACTGAGTGAATTCACTTTCACTTTGTTGTTGTTATTAATTCATATTTGTTCCCCTTTGGTTCTAGTTGTGGAAGAGAGTGAAGAAAATGAACTTTTGCTTCTAGAGCTGAATCCTCCTAACCCCTGGGATTCAGAGCCCAGATCTCCTGAAGATTTGGCTTTTGGGGAAGTGCAGGTAAGGAAACATTAAATTATAATTATCTTAAAAACAAAAATAAAACTAAGATACACACACACACATATATATATATTATTATATTACCTTGAATATTCTTGGATGTGGCTACTTAGGACTAATAGTATAGTTATCCTGAACGCTTGAGCAAATTTTTTAGAAACACCCAGAACTTGGCAGGGATTACAAGATAATATATCCAGAAAAAAAAAAAAAAGCAGAAAAACTTTTAGCAGAGGTCTCAAAGGACAGTCATGTAAACTATTGAAGAAATTCAGAAATTTTGCTTGATTCCAAATCACTGTCAGATGAAATGACCAGTTGTCTTATCTCTGGCATGTTGCCCTGAGATCTTTTTTTTTTTTTTCATTTTTATTTTATTTTATTTTTTTAAAAATCTTTAATTCTTACATGCATTCCCAAACATGAACCCCCCTCCCACCTCCCTCCCCACAACATCTCTCTGGGTCATCCCATGCACCAGCCCCAAGCAAGCTGCACCCTACGTCAGACATGGACTGGCGATTCAATTCTTACATGACAGTATACATGTTAGAATTCCCATTCTCCCAAATCATCCCACCCTCTCCCTCTCCCTCTGAGTCCAAAAGTCCGGTATACACATTTGTGTCTTTTTTCCTGTCTTGCATACAGGGTCGTCATTGCCATCTTCCTAAATTCCATATATATGTGTTAGTATACTGTATTGGTGTTTTTCTTTCTGGCTTACTTCACTCTGTATAATTGGCTCCAGTTTCATCCATCTCATCAGAACTGATTCAAATGAATTCTTTTTAATGGCTGAGTAATACTCCATTGTGTATATGTACCACAGCTTTCTTATCCATTCATCTGCTGATGGACATCTAGGTTGTTTCCATGTCCTGGCTATTATAAACAGTGCTGCGATGAACATTGGGTTACATGTGTCTCTTTCAATTCTGGTTTCCTCGGTGTGTATGCCCAGAAGTGGGATTGCTGGGTCATAAGGTAGTTCTATTTGCAATTTTTTAAGGAGTCTCCACACTGTTCTCCATAGTGGCTGTACTAGTTTGCATTCCCACCAACAGTGTAGGAGGGTTCCCTTTTCTCCACACCCTCTCCAGCAAACTCTTCCAGAAAATTGCAGAGGAAGGTAAACTTCCAAACTCATTCTATGAGGCCACCATCACCCTAATACCAAAACCTGACAAAGATGTCACAAAAAAGGAAAACTACAGGCCAATATCACTGATGAACATAGATGCAAAAATCCTCAACAAAATTCTAGCAATCAGAATCCAACAACACATTAAAAAGATCATACACCATGACCAAGTGGGCTTTATCCCAGGGATGCAAGGATTCTTCAATATCCGCAAATCAATCAATGTAATTCACCACATTAACAAATTGAAAAATAAAAACCATATGATTATCTCAATAGATGCAGAGAAGGCCTTTGACAAAATTCAACATCCATTTATGATAAAAACTCTCCAGAAAGCAGGAATAGAAGGAACATACCTCAATATAATAAAAGCTATATATGACAAACCCACAGCAAACATTATCCTCAATGGTGAAAAATTGAAAGCATTTCCCCTAAAGTCAGGAACAAGACAAGGGTGTCCACTTTTACCGCTACTATTCAACATAGTTCTGGAAGTTTTGGCCACAGCAATCAGAGCAGAAAAAGAAATAAAAGGAATCCAAATTGGAAAAGAAGAAGTAAAACTCTCACTGTTTGCAGATGACATGATCCTCTACATGGAAAACCCTAAAGACTCCACCAGAAAATTACTAGAGCTCATCAATGAATATAGTAAAGTTGCAGGATATAAAATCAACACACAGAAATCCCTTGCATTCCTATACACGAATAATGAGAAAGTAGAAAAAGAAATTAAGGAAACAATTCCATTCACCATTGCAACGAAAAGAATAAAATACTTAGGAATATATCTACCTAAAGAAACTAAAGACCTATATATAGAAAACTATAAAACACTGATGAAAGAAATCAAAGAGGACACTAATAGATGGAGAAATATACCATGTTCATGGATCGGAAAAATCAATATAGTGAAAATGAGTATACTACCCAAAGCAATTTACAAATTCAATGCAATCCCTGTCAAGCTACCAGCCACATTTTTCACAGAACTAGAACAAATAATTTCAAGATTTGTATGGAAATACAAAAAACCTCGAATAGCCAAAGCAATCTTGAGAAAGAAGAATGGAACTGGAGGAATCAACTTGCCTGACTTCAGGCTCTACTACAAAGCCACAGTCATCAAGACAGTATGGTACTGGCACAAAGACAGACATATAGATCAATGGAACAAAATAGAAAGCCCAGAGATAAATCCACACACATATGGACACCTTATCTTTGACAAAGGAGGCAAGAATATACAATGGAGTAAAGACAATCTCTTTAACAAGTGGTGCTGGGAAAACGGGTCAACCACTTGTGAAAGAATGAAACTAGATCACTTTCTAACACCGTACACAAAAATAAACTCAAAATGGATTAAAGATCTAAATGTAAGATCAGAAACTATAAAACTCCTAGAGGAGAACATAGGCAAAACACTCTCAGACATAAATCACAGCAGGATCCTCTATGATCCACCTCCCAGAATTCTGGAAATAAAAGCAAAAATAAACAAATGGGATCTAATTAAAATTAAAAGCTTCTGTACAACAAAGGAAAATATAAGCAAGGTGACAAGACAGCCTTCTGAATGGGAGAAAATAATAGCAAATGAAGCAACTGACAAACAACTAATCTCAAAAATATACAAGCAACTTCTGCAGCTCAATTCCAGAAAAATAAACGACCCAATCAAAAAATGGGCCAAAGAACTAAATAGACATTTCTCCAAAGAAGACATATGGATGGCTAACAAACACATGAAAAGATGCTCAACATCACTCATTATTAGAGAAATGCAAATCAAAACCACAATGAGGTACCACTTCACACCAGTCAGAATGGCTGCGATCCAAAAATCTGCCCTGAGATCTTTACAAACCTTGTGCACTTCCTACCTTTAAAAGAGTTTCCTCCAGAGAAAATGCTTTGGTGGTTTGGGAGAATTAAACAATCCAAAATAAATTTTTCTGATATTATCTGGGAAGCTTGTGGAAATGGGCTGTTACTTTTCTGAGGAAGCAAATGGAACTCTATCCAGAATAGGCATAATCACCTGTATTTGATTTGTTGACCTCTCCTTAACCTCTCTTTTGGCTTCTCACCCTGGAGTTTTTACCACCTTTTCTCTGCTGCTGGGTGTTTTCCTTTGTCCGATGGGTGTGTCAGATCAGAGGAAGGGAGTAAAGCACTAATTTAGAATCCTCGAGTCTGTGCCAGTTTCTAAGTCATTGTTTATAGCCATTCTCAGAGGACCCTGACTCCCTAAGTGAGTCAGCAGGCAAGTTAGAAGAGAAAGTCTCCCAAGCCTGTTTCTCTAGCCTGCGTGGCTATGCCAGCCCGATGTCGGGTGGCCTCCACCTGCAGCAGCTCGAAGCAGGATCTCAGTTCCCTGACCAGAGATTGAAGTCAGGCTGCGGCAGTGAGAATGCCGAATCCTATCTCCTGGACCACGAGGTCCAGTGGCCCTGGTTTGTCTGCTTTGTAGAAATAAATTTCAACAAAGAGACGGAAAGTAGTGAAACAGATGAAGTCTTTATTAGGAGGAAAGATGTACATGTGAATAGATAGAGGGCTCAGAGGGAAAGAGTCATGCTTTTGTGGTGGTTTAAATCACTTATATGGGCATTTCTTTTGGGTTTCCTTTGGCCAGTCGTCTTGCTTTGCCCAGTTCTGAGTCGTGTTTGGTTCATCTCAGGGTCCTCCCATGTGTGCCCCTGCATCTCTTAGCCAAGGTGGATTCTAGTGAGGAGGCTACGGGAAGGTTCACATCACTTACTATGTGGTGGTGTCCCCTCCCTATTTGACCTCTGAGTAACCTCCCTGTGCACATGTAGTTGGAAGGTCTCCTTGACCTTAAGAATGAAGAACACGTGGTCTTTTTACCTCTTATCTGGACAGGGCTCAGTTTCTCCTCCTTCCTGCTATTATCTTTGTCTTGGAGTATCTGTCCACAGGGGACAGACTCCAGCCGCCCAGCCAGGGCCCACCTGTCTCCTGCCTCAAACCCATCAAGAATCATTCATCATTCATTCAGTGGCTATTTCCAGCCAGTCTGGCATTTAAATCCCCAAGTATCTGCCATCACATCTCTAACTGCCTTTCCTTGTAACTTGTGCTTTGAAGGACTGATGGCAAAAGATATTCTGCAGTGCAGACTGTAAATAAGCATTTAGGAGCTAATTTAGATAGAGTAGAGCTGGATGAATCAATTGGTTTGACACCTGAAATCCACCACAAGCTTTCTTTCCTAACAAAGCAGTGACGTGTACCAGGAGTTGTTTTCTGTATAAAGGTCCCCACCTCACTGAACATGCTCAGGAGCAAAGTTCTCCAACGTGACTTGTCCACTAACCAGGCCAGTTCATTGTTGCTGACTGATGGTGACTCAATAATCTGATTCTCACTGTCTTCTGACAGATAACATACCTTACTCATGCCTGCATGGACCTCAAGCTGGGGACAAGAGGATGGTGTTTGACCCTTGGTTAACGGGTCCTGCTTTTTGCCCGAGGATGGTGGTTACTACATGAGCCTCCATCTGATTGGCTGGAGAGGCTGTGCCAAGCGGACCTAATTTACATCAGTCACATGCACTCAGACCACCTGAGGTAATGAATTCTGAGCACTGAACTCTGAAGGAAATGCTGCAGTAATGGCATCACTGGTTTTCAGGTTCTTTTGTGATCCCTGCTCAATTTGAGGCCGATTCAGTGGGGCTGATGAGAAGAGAACTAACTTGGATAAATGGGTATGTTTGTGTAGCATAATGTTTAGATTGTTTTCATGCTTTGGTGGTTTAGTTGCTAAGTCGTGTCCGACTCTCGCGACCCCATGGACTCTAGCCTGTCAAGCTCCTCTGTTGGTGAGATTCTCCAGGCAAGAATCTGGAATGGGTTGCCATTTCTTTCTCCAGGGGCTCTTCCTGACCGAGGAATCAAACCCAGGTCTCCTGCCTTGCAGGCAAATTCTTTACCGACTGAGCTATGAGGGAAGATATTTTCAGGCTTTATACCATTACAAATGCAAAAGGGGCCATTGTCGGAGGAAGACAGGAGTTAATAACTCTCCACACTCTCACTTCCCACCCTCAGGCTACTTGCTAAAAGTCTAGGCTTAAGGATCATCAATGTCGACTCCCTTTTTCAGTTCAACTTTTATGGCAGGGACCAGTACACGGGGTGTAACTCTTCTCGGTTTTACAAGCCATATGGTTGGTGTTACAGTGACTTTGTTCAGCTGTTGTAGTACAAGAGCAGCCGTAAATGGTCCTCAGTCAGCCTGATTGTCTTCTAATAAATCTGATTTATGGACAATGACATGTGAATATCATAAAGTTTTCATGGATCACCAGATAGGATTGTTCTTTTGATTTCCTTCTCAACCATTTAAAAAGGTAAAAGGCATTCATAGATTATAGCAGCAGGTCACTGTGGTTTGCCAACTCTTGATTCATGGCATTTCAACAATGAGCTCCCAGCTTTTGGACTCTGAGTTCACTTCATCCTTTATTGAAACCACAGCTGTGTGATACTAAGGATAGGAACTGAAACTTCCTTAACTCAGATCATCAACAGGAAGGAGAAAGAGGAGCTTGAATTTATAAAACCACAGCCATTTGCAAATGAACAGTTATCAGAAGAGATGGGGTCAGATTTCCAACCCCTGGCTTCATTTCAGGGTCCTCCTTCTTCATCGTTATTTAGAAGTTTGTGTCACAGCTTCTCAGGTGCTAATGAAAACATATAGCCCTGCCCACTTGTTCTAACATGAAGCAATTTCACCTTATTTTTCTTTGCTGGGACTTTAGGCAACAAAGTTCAAATGAAGGAGACTCTTTGATAGAAATGTCCATGATGAGGGGAAGTATGTTTGCTGGTTGACCGGCCCCTTGATTTTTCTATTGAAAGTATATTGAAAGCATATGAGATCTCTAAGGCATGAATATGTTCTCTCTTTTCTCTAAGGAAACTAAAACTTAAGTAATTAGCTGCTTTAGTAACAAATTACCTGCAATACACAAAAACTGAACATCACCCACTGGAATATTGTGCTAAGATTAAAAATCTGCTGATATCTTTGATCCATGCAAGCTTCTGGAACCAAAGATGTACAACTGCAGAATTATGAAAGTTCTGGGTTCATGCATTGTGTAATAACACCATGTGGAACTAATTTTATGCAGGTTGTATAGAGAAAACAGTATCACACAAACTAAGTGATTGCTTTATAGTACCTGTTAAAAGATGCCCATGGTCCTGTGTGTTAGTTGCTCAGTTGTATCAGACTCTGTGACCCCAGCAGGCTCCTCTGTTCATGGAATTTTCCAGGCAAGAATACTGGACTAGTTTGCTATTTCCTACGCCAGGGGATCTTCCCAGGGATCAAACCCCGGTCTCCTGCATTTTTTACCGTCTGAGCCACCAAGGGAGAAGCAAGGGGGAAAGCCCAGTGTACTTTAGAAAACAGTCATTAGTCAAATAAATGTGATTTGTCATGTAAATATATGAGTATTCTATTGGGCTTCCCAGATGGTGCTAGTGGTAAAGTACCTGCCTGCCAATGTAGGTGATACAAGAGATGCAGTTTCAATCTCTGGGTCTGGAAAACCCCCTGGAGGAGGGCATGGCAACCAACTCCAGTATTCTTGCCCAGAGAATCCCGTGGACAGAAGAGCCTGGCAGGCACAGTCCATAGGGTCACCAAAAGAAGGATACAACTGAAACCACTTGGCAGCAGCACACATGAGTGTCATAATGAATAATATTTAGAGATGCCAGTGAGAATTTTCAACAATTTAAAAATCACAAAGCAATAAACATTGATTTTAGAATAACCTATCCTAACTCCTAAAGGCCCTTAAAGTAGGAGATTTAAGTGATTAACCCAGAGATTGAAGACTTATTCAGAGAATCCTTGATTTTTTGAAGCCTTTGTTTTTAAAGAAGAAAACATACTGATTTTTTCCCCTCCAGATTCTACTTATTTAATATAGGTCTAGAACTTGAATATTAGTTAATGAGGAGTTATTAAATGTAATTAATAAGTGCTGATATGCTGATTTTGTTTATGCTTTTCTTATTATTAAATATCTTATTTTGCCTGATAATATACTCTATGCACAAGTCTGATTCTTAAACCAGACAGCATATTCATTTAAGTTGAAATTGCCTTCTAGTAGAAGAAGCACTAAATTTAGGATCAGAAAACCTGAATTTGAATACCAATTAACTATTTGTTAGCCATATATTTCTGAGTATGTGTTCTCATTTATTAAAAAAAAAAAAAACATAGAGCTTTTTTTTTTTTGGTTAGAAGAAATAAAAGACCATAAATAAAATACTAGTGAAAATGCCTAACACCATGATTGATATATAATAGTTACCTAAACAGCCTTTTGTTTATTATTCATGTTTTGCCACACCCCACAGTATTATATAATCCTTTGATGTAATGAATGCTCAGAAATGAGAGTTGACAATCTGTGAAGATGTTCAAAAGTGCTCAGATGGTTAATTGTATACTGAGTTGGAATTACTCCAAATGGTAAATGTTGTTTTCTTCTACACTAAATTTTACTGTCTTGCCTAGCTGGTAACTGACTCTCCTTAAGGACAAATCATTCATTCTGCATGCCACTACGGAGAAGGCAATGGCACCCCACTCCAGTACTCTTGCCTGGAAAATCCCATGGACAGAGGAACCTGGAAGGCTGCAGTCCATGGGGTTGCTGAGGGTCGGACACGACTGAGCGACTTCACTTTCATTTTCACTTTCATGCATTGGAGAAGGAAATGGCAACCCACTCCAGTGTTCTTGCCTGGAGAATCCCAGGGATGGGGGAGCCTGGTGGGCTGCCGTCTATGGGGTCGCACAGAGTTGGACACGACTGAAGTGACTTAGCAGTAGCACGTGCCACCATGTGGCTATTAATCTGTTGACGGTTGAAAAAGCACCCCTAATGATGGGCAATTCACAGGTTCTCCTCGTTTTATGACCAAGACCTTTCTTTTACTGGGAGCTGCTGGTTGAGAGGTGAGAAAAAATGAAGATTTTGGAGAACTTCAACCAGAAACCTCTTCAGCAGGAGTTTTCCACTTTGTACCTTCTGTTAGAACTACCCTTGCTCAAAGCAGCATCAGTGTGGAAAATGGAATTTGCACTCCTGGTTTGATGTACAAGCTGTGGTATATGATATGTTTTCCCAATAAAGAGGAATCTGCTAGGAAATTCCCCTCATTGTTATAGTCAACCTTGAGGAAAAACCCTGTTTTTTGGACTCTGGGGAGGTCTGGTTTTTCCATTCCTTTCTTCTTGGTCCACATGTTGGTGTGAGGGCAAACTGTCTCTTACATTAGATGATCCAGTGTTTTCACCTTTCAAACTTCCCATCTTTCTGATCCTAGTTACCCCACACTGAAGAAGCTTGCTGGGAGAAGACCAGATATCCCCATTTATGTTGGAAAAACAGAAAGACCTGTATTTTGGAATCTGAATCAGAGTGGTGTCCAGTTGACTAATATCAATGTAGTGCCATTTGGAATATGGCAGCAGGTCAGATATCAGTGTTTTTTCTACACTTTTCAGTTATACTTTCTGGGGGTAAATTTTAGGTGAGGTAGTTGCTTTAATACTGAAGAAACAATGGCTTACTTTTTCCATATGTAGTACTATGTAAGTATGTATTACTGTATAAATCTCTATTTCAGCTAAAATAAAAGGTGGCTTTTCTCTCCATAAATCAATGGCATGACTTTACTGGATAATAAATCCAATTCTGAATAAAAGGTATTTCTTTCCAGAAGAGATGATCATTTACTCAAATATTGAACAAAAAGCCAAACTGACATAAACAGTTGTTGGTTTTATTGTTAAATTCCAGGTAGACAAAAATCTCCGATTCATGATCCTAATGGATGGCGTACATCCTGAAATGGACACTTGCATTATTGTGGAATACAAAGGTATTCTCTTATTTTCATCAGCAATGAAAAATGAAACATACTCTTGGTAGGAAGGATAATGATAGCTATCCAAAGTTCCATCCTATCTTCATCTTCTTCTTCCCTCTTCATTTTCCATAAGAAATAGTATATTCTATCCCTGTCTTAGGAAAATGGACTTTCACTGAGAAAATCTCAGAAAATCTGTCACTCAGAGAAAAAATTAGCAGTAACATACTCTGTGGTGACAGGTGCAAAGATTTTTTTCATAAGGGAACAGATACTCTATATTTCCTCTATAGGTGATGGACAGGGAGGCCTGGCGTGCTGCAATTCATGTGGTCGCAAAGAGTCGGACATGACTAAGCGACTGAACTGAACTGAACTGAATTGAACTGAACATCTTCAAAACTGCCTTTATTAAGTGTTTTATTTTCATATTGACATATTATGATTTAATGTAATCATCAGTTTAGTTCAGTCGCTCAGTCGTGTCCGACTCTTTGCGACTCCGTGAATCGCAGCACGCCAGGCCTCCCTGTTCATCACCAACTCCCGGAGTTCACTCAGACCCATGTCCATCGAGTCCGTGCTGCCATCCAGCCATCTCATCCTCGGTCGTCCCTTTCTCCTACTGCCCCCAATCCCTCCCAGCATCAGAGTCTTTTCCAATGAGTCAACCCTTCGCATGAGGTGGCCAAAGTACTGGAGTTTCAGCTTCAGCATCATTCCTTCCAAAGAAATCCCAGGGCTGATCTCCTTCAGAATGGACTGGTTGGATCTCCTTGCAGTCCAAGGGACTCTCAAGAGTCTTCTCCAACACCACAGTTCAAAAGCATCAATTCTTCGGTGCTCAGCCTTCTTCATAGTCCAACTCTCACATCCATACATGACCACAGGAAAGACCATAGCCTTGACTAGGTGGACCTTAGTCAGCAATGTCCCTGCTTTTGAATATGCTATCTAGGTTGGTCATAACTTTTCTTCCAAGGAGTAAGAGTCTTTTAATTTCATGGCTGCAGTCACCATCTGCGGTGATTTTGGAGCCCAAAAAAATAAAGTCTGACACTGTTTCCACTGTTTCCCCGTCTATTTCCCATGAAGTGATGGGACCGGATGCCATGATCTTCGTTTTCTGAATGTTGAGCTTTAAGCCAACTTTTTCGCTCTCCTCTTTCGCTTTCATCAAGAGGCTTTTTAGCTCCTCTTCACTTTCTGCCATAAGGGTGGTGTCATCTGCATATCTGAGGTTATTGATATTTCTCCCGGCAATCTTGATTCCAGCTTGTGTTTCTTCCAGTCCAGCGTTTCTCATGATGTACTCTGCATAGAAGTTAAATAAGCCGGGTGACGATATACAGCCTTGACGTACACCTTTTCCTATTTGGAAACCATCTGTTGTTCCATGTCCAGTTCTAACTGTTGCTTCCTGACCTGCATACAGATTTCTCAAGAGGCAGGTTAGGTGGTCTGGTATTCCCATCTCTTTCAGAATTGTCCACAGTTGATTGTGATCCACACAGTCAAAGGCTTTGGCATAGACAATAAAGCAGAAATAGATGTTTTTCTGGAACTCTCTTGCTTTTTCCATGATCCAGCGGATGTTGGCAGTTTGATCTCTGGTTCCTCTGCCTTTTCTAAAACCAGTTTGAACATCAGGAAGTTCGTGGTTCATGTATTGCTGAAGCCTGGCTTAGAGAATTTGAGCGTTACTTTACTAGCATGTGAGATGAGTGCAATTGTGTGGTAGTTTGAGCATTCTTTGGCGTTGCCTTTCTTTGGGATTGGAATGAAAACTGACCTCTTCCAGTCCTGTGGCCACTGCTGAGTTTTCCAAATTTGTTGGCATATTGAGTGCAGCACTTTCACAGCATCGTCTTTCAGGATTTGAAATAGCTCAACTGGAATTCCATCACCTGCCATTAGCTTTGTTCGTAGTGATGCTTTCTAAGGCCCACTTGACTTAACATTCCAGGATATCTGGCTCTAGATGAGTGATCACATCATCATGATTACGTTGGTCATGAAGATCTTTTTTGTATAGTTCTTCCGTGTATTCTTGACACCTCTTCTTAATATCATCTGCTTCTGTTAGGTTCATACCATTTCTGTCCTTTATCGAGCCCATCTTTGCATGAAATGTTCCCTTGGTATCTCTAATTTTCTTGAAGAGATCTCTAGTCTTTCCCATTCTGTTGTTTCCTCTATTTCTCTGCATTGATCACTGAAGAAGGCTTTCTTATCTCTTCTTGCTATTCTTTGGAACTCTGCATTCAGATGCTTATATCTTTCCTTTTCTCCTTTGCTTTTCACCTCTCTTCTTTTCACAGCTATTTGTAAGGCCTCCCCAGACAGCCATTTTGCCTTTTTGCATTTCTTTTCCATGGGGATGGTCTTGATCCCTGTCTCCTGTACAATGTCACGAACCTCATTCCATAGTTCATCAGGCACTCTATCTATCAGATCTAGGCCCTTAAATCTATTTCTCACTTCCACTGTATAATCATAAGGGATTTGATTAGGTCATACCTGAATGGTCTAGTGGTTTTCCCTACTTTCTTCAATTTAAGTCTGAAGTGTAATCATACACTTCTGCTTTTCATGTGAGAAGATGCCTTTACTCCAACAGTCATTAAATAGAATTTCCAAAAGGTTGAGAGATTTGTGTTGATTTGGTTATTTTCCCCCCTGCATCATTTGAGCTCAACATCTGAAGATAGTTGGCTAAGGAAAGTAGTCTATCTATGATCTTGAAGGAAATCAAGATTATTATCCTCATCCAGAACCAACCAAATCAGTCAGGAGGAGTTTGATTTTGTTGGCCTAGGATTTCGAACTATGGTGTCCAAGATTTCACCTTGAGTATTTATGCCGTGTAATTTTTCCACAGGTCATAAAATACTCAATACAGTGGATTGCACCAGACCCAATGGAGGAAGGCTGCCTATGAAGGTTGATTTAATGATGAGTGATTTTGCTGGAGGAGCATCAGGCTTTCCGATGACTTTCAGTGGTGGAAAGTTTACTGGTAATACTTTATTTCAAAGTGATACCAGGGAGTAGGCATGGCACTTTGCTAAACGCTTTGCAAATCCAATACAAAGATAACTAAAACATGGTTCTTCCCTGCAAGAAGCTTACAATCTTACTGGGAAACCAGACTTGCAAATCACAGATTACAGACTAAAGTTCCCAGCTCAAAGTGTGCTGATGGGGCATGAAACAAACACTAAGGGGATTAGGGAGCATCTCAGGATAAGTCAAGAAAAAGAATCATTTGGATCAGTTGGATTCCTGATGTAGACCATAGAGCAGAACAGGAAGAGTCCGACATTGGTAATCCAGGCTTAAATGCTCTTGGTATGAGGTTCAGAATAGAGTGTGGGCACCTTTGAGGTAGGCATATGCCCTTGGCTTGGTGGAATGCTCATACCAGGGAGGGATGGGGCAAAGGAAGCCCGTCTTAAGTAATGGGGTTATGGGGGTCTGGGGAGCAGGGAAATAGGCAAATAGTGGTCAAAGAATATAAACGTCCAGTTATAAGGTGAATATGTTCTGGGGATGTGATGCACAGCATAGTGACTATAGTTAACACCACTGTGCTCTATATCTGAAAGTTGCAAAAAGAGCAGATCTTATGTGTTCTAACACATGAAAAATGGTAATGAGGTGATGAAGGTAATAAGCTAACCTTATTGTGGTAATCATTATGCATGCATGCATGCAATGAAATCACCGTGGTGTGTACTTTAAACTTATGTAAAATTACACATCAGTTATATCTCAAAGCTAGAAGAAATGTGCAATCCAAGGAAGAAGTGCTTCTGCTCTGGGTCTAAGTGTAGTGCTAGGTTTGGGGTGGGGAGGGTGTGTAAGTGGTACATTTTGTTCTCACTTTTGCTCAGTACTAGGATTGAAAAGTGCTTAATATATGTTCACTTAATAAATGCATATGTTTTCTAAGCAATCTCTGTTTAATGATGTGGCAGAAATGCCCTACTTGCCAATATGAAGAAAGCCTTGTACAGTTCCTTTTTTCTCTTAAGTCTGTATTCATTGCTTCCCAGAATGTGTCACCATGTGAGACATAGAGGGGAGGTGCTGTCCTTAGTGGGTTAACAATGTGACTGGGGAGGCAACATATACCTACTAAAAGTAGCTGGCAGAATTCCATCCTTTTTTTTAAGATTTGTTTGTTTGATTTTTGGCTGTGCTGTGTCTTTCGTTGCCTGTGCGTGGGCTTCTCTAGTTGCGGTGAGTTGGGGCTACCCTCTAGTTGCAGTGTGTGGGCCTCTCGTGGTGGCTTCTCTTACTGCAGAGCATGGGTCTAGGCATGGGGACTTCAGCAGTTGCGGTGCTTTGGCTCAGCAGCTGTAGCTCTTGGGCTCTAGAGTGCTGGCCTCAGTAGTTATGACGCACAGACTTAGGTTGCTCCACAGCATGTGGGATCTTCCTGGACCAGGGATCAAACCTGTGTCCCCTGCGATAGCAGGAGGATTCTTTACCACTGAGCCACCAGGGAAGTCCCAGAATGTCATTCTTATGGTGGGTATGTGTATGTGTGCTGTTTAGCATGTGCACATATATTTAAGAAGGTCTGGAATATACCAGAACGTTAATAATTAAATGTTAATAGATGATCAGGTCTAGCTTATGGATAACTTTTATTTTTTTTCTGTCTCCTTGTCTGTGTTCAACAGATGTTCATAGGGGTAGGAGGAGGAGCAGTTCCCTGACGCAGTGTCCCACATGCTCTGGGCCCCTGCCTAAATTCTCAACTTCCTTTACTGTCTGTATCCCCATTGCTTGACCAATGTCAGCACATACTGGCCTGCTTTTTTGTTCTTCAGACTCAATACGCCAAGTACATCCATGCCCTGGTCTTTGCATGTGCTGTTTCCACTGCCTGAAGTGCTATTACCCCTGACCTCCACACAGTGGCCAATTCCTCTTCTATGTTTGTCTGTATTCTATGACTCCAATGTCATCTTCACTAACTGTCCTGTCTAATAACCCCCTCCAGCCACTCTCTAGCCCATGGTCCTATTTTTACTTTCTTCCTAGGTCATCACTGTTTTGAAATAAATTTATTTACTTATTTATTATTTGCATCTTTCACTAGAATGACTGCTCCATGAGAGCAAGGAACTGCTTTTTCTTGTTCATCATTATATTCTCCCATGCCTTAAACTATTTTGGCTCATAGGAGGTGCTCAATAAATATTGAGCAAATGAATGAATGAGCAAATGAACAAACTGTGAGGCTAGGCATCACGATTCCATTTCACAGAGGAGAAAACAAACTTAAAGAATTTAAGTGGTAGAGCTGCGTTTTGACCCTAAGTCTTTAACTGACTCCAACATCCAGGCCCTTGACCACTGCACACCCCCAAGGTGGAAAAAAATATGCTTTGCATTTATAATCCACCCAGATTAGCAAAACCATTTCTATGTTAGAAGAGCATTAAGCAATACAAAATTACAGTGCTCTTAAAATGTACATGTATGCAAGGTACAACTATACATGCCACCCTGTATATTCAGCTAGGTCCACATGAATTGTCATAAACAAGGAGAGGGTTGAGTGTCTTTGGCTAGCTCAGGAACATTTTCCTAGTAACCAAATGAAATTTGCAAAATAAAGCCACTAATGACAGAGTTTTGGTCTACATCTGAGTGTCAGCTGTCAATTTTTATCTCCTGAAAGATTTCTCTACTAGACCTTTTGTTTTTCTCTGATTTCTGAACAGAGGAGACTCTAATCCAAACCCTGTCATTCCAGAGGAATGGAAAGCCCAGTTTCATTAAAACAGAAAGGAAGAAACTCCTGAACTACAAGGCTCGGACTGGTGAAGGACCTACAACCCCGAATTTATTGCCCCTTTGCTGGGTATTTTGTGGAATCCCACCCATCAGACAAGTATGGCTGGACATTTTGTATAACATATTTACACATGAGTTAATGTATTCTGGGATGAATGATTTAGTTGTAAATGCAACACGGAATGAGAGAGAATAATTGGTAGGAATCTGGAGTTTACTTAACAAGCTGTCTGAGAATGGAGAGCATGAATGAAAGCAATGCGTGGCAGCTAGGAGTTAATCCAGATTAGAGTTTTGTCCAGAAGGATCCTGGAAAGGATAAAGGCAAGTTATATGTATTCAGTATACACTAGAAATTGAACTGCGGCATTTAATCAAGTCATTTAGTTTTCTCAATGACACTGTAAGGTAGGTATCATTATGCCTGTTCAAGTTGGTTGAAACTCAGGGGCTAAGAGATTTGCCCAAATCACTCTGCTGGAATCACTGGAGTTAAAGAAATGAATCCTGGTATGCTTAGCTCTGGAGCTCTTTTCTCTACACCACACTATATCTCAGAATAGAGACTGTATCATTATCAAGTTATATTGTCATTTTTGAGTGTCTAAAAGGATTTTTCTTGCCAGCAGCATAACTTTCTAGATCTTGTTTTTCAAGTGTATTTTTTGGAGGCCAGTGAGTTTTCTTTGAGAATGTTTGAAGGTTTTCATTTTAATGGTCACATGAAGTTTGGAGGAGCAGAGTCTCCAGACCTGAGCCAGCATACCTGATATCTGTTCTGAATGCTTGGTGTCATGAGAGAGGGCCAGGAGATCCCAGGGAGGGTCAGATGACTGGAATAGCAAGAAGGACAGTCAGAGAGGCAGCTCTGAACCAAATGCACTGAACCATTTCAATATTTAGCAACTATATGTCTTCTGGCTGAACATCAGTTCTGTCCTTCAAACAATGGAAAAAGAGCAGAGAAAAAGATTTTGCTGCCATTTACAGCTTTCATACATCACACTATATGGAAATACCCAAGAACTGAGGAACTGGACTGTGGTGACATTTTGCTCTCCACACTGTCTTGGACAGTGATGAGCATCTGTTAAAGATATAAAGAGAAAGCATGTCCAAGATCAATCAAGAGAGTCTGCTGGAGAAGTGAAACAGTGTGTCATTCAATTACTTTCATGTTCTAAGCTATGGGTCACTCAAGGGAAAAGTGAAAATTGATAGAAATATTTACCACATGACACTGGAGAGTATTAAAGTCAGGACGGTGAGGAAGTATTTCTGAGCTTGAATTAAAAAAAGAAAGACCCAGAGGATTTCCTTATTTGGCTTCATGTTATGTGTTTCATGTCAAACCTTATAGTCGAAGGCAGATAAGTTAAGCATCCTTAGGGATGACCTTTTGGTCTAAGGCTTGACCAGAGAAGAGGAATTAGATAAAATAATGGACATTTGAAGTGCTTTAATCTATCACCTAAAATATGAGAAGGAAATAACTGTTTTGCAGGACCCAAAAAAGGGATCTCTGCCTGAAAGTTTAAGAATGGACCAGGTGGCTTAGAGAGTAGAGAGATAGTCTGTATCTGTGGAAAAACAGAAATATGGGCAGAGAAAAGAATGCATTGTATTCATGGAAGAATTCAAGTAGCTGGATTTCTAGTCATCAACTATGGAGACTAGCAGGTAGTAAAATAGTATTTTTGAAGTGCTTAAGGAAAAGAACGGTCAACACAGATCTATATCAGTGAAATATCCTTCAAGAATGAAGGTAAGATAAAAACATGCCCAGATGAAAGGAAAACTGAGACAATTCATTACAAGAAGAGCTCCTTTAAGAGAAATGCCAAAGAAACTTATACAGATAAAAGTAAAATGACTCTAGAGGGACACTTGTGGAGGAACCACACTACCCAATTGTAAGACTCACTGTAAAACTACAGAAATCAAGACAGCATGATATTGATGAAGGGATAAACACATAGGGCAGTGAAATAGAATCTAAAAATAGATCTACCTACATATAGCTATTTGATTTTTGACAAAGGTACAAAAACAGTTCAACGGGGAAAGGATAGTCCTTTCAATGAATGTTATTTGAGCAATTGGACATTCATGTGCAAAAAATGAACCGCAGTGTAAACCCTACACTGTATCCCCTAAATAAGTCTAAATGGGTCATAAATAAAAATGTAAATGTAGAACTATGAAACTTTCAGAGGAAGATATAGGAGAAAATCTTCATGAGCTTGGGTTAAGCAAAGTCTTCTTAGATATGACACCAAAAGCACAATCAGTTCATTGAAAATTTTAATACATTGGGCTTTATCAAAATTAAAATATTTGCTCTGTGAAAGACACTGCTAAGGGGAGTAAAATGACAGACTGCAGACTGTGAGAAAATGTTTGCAAGTCATATATCTGATTGACAATTTGTGTCTAAAATATATGATCAACTTTCAAAATTCAGTGTAAGAAAGCAAAGAACTAAAAAATAAATGGGCAAAATATTTAAACAGATACTTCACCAAATAGGCATAAGAAATGATGTGCCTATATCATTAGCCATTAGAGAATGCAGATTAAAACTGCAATGAAATAAGAATTAAAAGTAATACAAGTTATTAATAAAATTTTAATATAATTAAAATTAAAAATAAGAATGAAGATTAATAAAATTTAATGAAAGATTACCAGTATCCAATTATGACAAAGATACAAAACAATAAGACTTCTCAGACATTGCTGTTGAGAATTCAAAATGATACAGCTATCTGGAAATCAGTTTGACTGTTTCTTTAAATATACATTTATCATACAATCCAGAAGTTCCATTCATGGGTAATTACCCTAGAGAAACTAAACTTTTATTGAACACAAAAACTATACACAAATATTAATAGTAGTTCTATTCATAAATTACCAGATCAACTCAGATATCCTTCAACAGGTGAATGGATAAACAAGCCATAGTATATCCACACTACAAATGCAATAAAAATAGATAGCTGTTGATATACACAACAACATAGACGAATCTCAAAGGCATCATGCTAAGCGAAAGAAGTCGGCCTCAAAAGATTACGAATTGTGTGATTCCACTTATATGACATTCCAGAAAAGGCAAAACTACTGGTTGGAGAGCAGATGATGGTTGCCAAGGGCTGGGCTGAGGGAGAGTGACTGCCAACAAGAGGGAGTTATGAGAGAACAGAATATAGAGCAGAGAGAACTGCTCTGTACCCTGACTGCAATGGTAGTTGCGCAAATCTACACATATGTTAAAATTCATAGAGTTGATCACCCCAAACCGTCCAAAAATTGGATCTAAGTAATCTTAAAAATTAAAAAACCTAAACAGTTATTCTTAACACCTCAGCCATGTTAATTAAAGCTATATGTTTATTTAGATCATATTTGTAAGACAACGCATATCTTAATATAGGCACATTTTATATGAGTCACAACCCTTTGAAAGAAACAAAATACACAGTTTATTCATTTAGTAAATCTTGAAGCATAGCTTTATTATTTTAAATGTTAAAATCTTATAGATATTTTCATTTTTTACAAGATTCTGTCAGTTATATAGAGCATCTGTTTCATCACACAGCTACTCAGCCGTTAATAGTGTCTTTATGAGCTCATAATAGTGTCTTTATGAGCAAACACCAGGGCCATTTGCTTCATGAAGATCCCCTTTGTGACCAGTAACTAGAGCAATTTGTGTACAAAGGGCAGGGACTTCCCATAAGCAGACAGGGAATGCATGTGTCATTCTACTCAGAGTACATTTATCTGTAAACTTGTCGGTAGTAAAGAAATAGTCCTTGAGATTCATTTTTATGGCAAAATTCTGTAAGTACTGACCATAATTTCTCATCAACTGAGGCTTCAGAGTACAGTAGGAGAAATAGTGTACATGGAATTTAGGCTCTTCCCTACTACCACTTATTAGGACCGATTATTATTATTATTATTCTTTTACTTTTCTGGGCTTCATGTGTCTCATCATTAAAACCTGACTGCTTTCATTTTGAAGTTCTGTGTTGTCTGGTGACATGTCTACATGTATCTTATTGATTAATATGTCCGATTGCTGATGTGTTCCCTTTACTACTTCTTGTTGATATTATGTAGCTGTCTCACATCTTCCGAATATTTTCAGATAGACTGGTTTAAGGATAAATAATAATTTCTTTTGATCAATACTGTTCATCATTCATTCATTCATCTATTGAGCTGCATGTTCTTGGTGCTGGAGAACCAGGGATGAAATGATTGTCTTCAGAGTTGGAAGAGAAAAACAATGATGATGTAGAATGATAAATGCTGTGGTACATGCGTGTTCTGAAGGCAGTGGGATACAGGTGGGAGTCAGAAACTGACTGTTGGAAACCGTGGATGGACGATTGAAACAAAGTTTTGAAGTATGAGTAAACCCTGACCAACAAAGATAGAAAGATGCCGAGATGAGTGACTGCAGTTCAGTGTAGGGGACGGAGGCAGGTGTTTGAGGAAGTGGGGAGGAGGAACGGAGGGAACCAGACAGTGAACACTACTGTGTGCCGCTCCACATGACTTGGATTTATCCTTAAGAATGAGGGGGTCTGATGAGCAGAGACATTATCAGATGTGCACCAGGGAGGTTAGGCTGTATGTATGGTGGGAAGGGAGATAGGAATGTCGATCCTGGAGACCAGTTTGAATATCATTACAACAATCTCGAAAGGATTGATGAAAAACATTGGCGACTGAGAAGAGAATTCAGATTCAAGAAATATCAAGGAGGTTGCATTGTGAGAACCTGGAGAAGAACTGGATATGATGGTTTCTTACCAGTGGGACACTTGACCACTTAACTTGATGCTGGCATTTAAAGTGATTACAAGCCATTCTTCTGTGTATTCATGGTTGGCAGATGTTACCCTTGGTACTCACAATACCCCTCAGAGGGTGGCATCTGGGTGTGTGTTCATTTTATTATTATTTTAGAGATAGAGACAGAGAAGTTAAAGAATTTTGTGAATGCCACACATCGTGTTTTAGGAAGAGTAATCTGATAGCGTCATGTTTCTCAGGAGGCGAGGAAACCAGTTAATGAATCATTTTGAGATGAGAGGTAGGAAGAAATGGGACAAAGAGGTGACACTGCTGCAAACTGAGGGCTGTGCCAGTGGAAGGACATTCACATGTGCAGGAAGGGAGTAGTTAGACATCTTTGGGTGGACAGACATCATTACTCATGTCTGCAAAATTGATCCCAAGATCACAAATAATGTAAGTCACCTTGGAGCTATGAAATTGCAGTGCTTACATATGTTTGTATATCTGGCTGAAAATATCTATCCAGTCTAGGTCACCAAGCTGTAGCACAAGAAAGTAAAATTCCCTTTAACAAAAATGCTTGGGTCACCCATGTCTGATGAAGTACAGTGACAAAGCCTGTTTCTCTGAATCTCTCTTTTTTGACTCCAGCACCACCACGATTACCTTCCCAAATAGCATTGAAATTGATGACTTAGAACTTTTCCAGAAAGACTGTGGTTTGTAATTAAATTTGGGAGATACTTAGCTCTGATTAATAACACAATGAGAAACTAGATCTCAGGAGGGGCTATGACCAAGGATGTGTGTGTGCTCTTTTCTAACCAATGGATTTTAATGGTTTTGAATGGAAAGACTTTTTTGGGAGGGGGCTTATAAAACACAGAAATTTATTTCTCACACATCTGAAGACTGGAAAGTCTAAGATCAAGGTGCTGGCAGACTTAGTGACTAGTGAGGGCCGCTACCTGGTTCATAGATGCCTATCTTATTTAATATAACCTTACATGGTGGAAGGGGTTGGAAAGATTTATCAGACTTTCTCCTAAAGTTGGGGAGAGGCTCCTCCTTGTGACCTCCTGGGAAGGTCAAGCCCTGCTCTGGCGATAGAGCACTAGATGGACACTGCTGACCTGGGACAAGTCACCCGGCCCCTCTGATCCTTAGTCTCTTTCTGTATAAAATGAGAGTAATAAAGGCAGGTATCTCATTCAGTTCAGTTCAACCACTCAGTCGTGTCTGACTCTTTGTGACCCCATGAATCGCAGCACGCCAGGCCTCCCTGTCCATCACCAACTCCCAGAGTTTACTCGGACTCACATCCATCAAGTCAGTGATGCCATCCAGCCATCTCATCCTCTGTCGTCCCCTTCTTCTCCTGCCCCCAATCCCTCCCAGCATCAGAGTCTTTTCCAATGAGTCAACTGTCCGCATGAGGTGGCCAAAGTACTGGAGCTTCAGCTTTAGCATCATTCCTTCCAAAGAACACCCAGGGCTGATCTCCTTCAGAATGGACTAGTTGGATCTCCTTGCAGTCCAAGGGACTCTCAAGAGTCTTCTCCAACACCACAGTTCAAAAGCATCAATTCTTCGGTGCTCAGCCTTCTTCACAGTCCAACTCTCACATCCATACATGACCACAGGAAAAACCATAGCCTTGACTAGACGGACCTTTGTTGGCAAAGTAATGTCTCTGCTTTTGAATATGCTGTCTAGGTTGGTCATAACTTTCCTTCAAGGAGTAAGCGTCTTTTAATTTCATGGCTGCAATCACCATCTGCAGTGATTTTGGAGCCCCCAAAATAAAGCCTGACACTGTTTCCACTGTTTCCCCATCTATTTCCCATGAAGTGATGGGACCAGATGCCATGATCTTCGTTTTCTGAATGTTGAGCTTTAAGCCAACTTTTTCGCTCTCCTCTTTCACTTTCATCAAGAGGCTTTTTAGTTCCTCTTCACTTTCTGCCATAAGGGTGGTGTCTCATTAGTGGGTTGTAAAGATAAAAACAATTAGTTCATGTTATTTGCTTAGCATTTACATACCAGATAATATTTAATCATCTATATATTTAATTAAAGGGCTTTCCTTATAGCTCAGCCAGTAAAGAATCTGCCTGCAGTGCAGCAGACCTGGGTTCAGTTCCTGGGTTGGGAAGATCCCCTGGAGAAGGAAATGGCAACCTACTCCAGTATTCTTGCCTGGAGAATCCCATGGATAGAGGAGACTGGCAGGCTACAGTCTATGAGGTTGCAAGAGTCAGACACAACTTAGTGACTAAACCACCACCACCACCATATTTAATTAATATTAAATACAATAAAGCAAGCCAATATTCTATACACCTGAAACTAACACACTATTATAAATAACTATACTTCAATTTTTTAAAAAACTGGGAAAAATTAAATATGAGTATGCTATTCCCACCTCTTTATAATAATTTCACTCTATCTTACTTCAATTCCAATTACTATATGATTCTTACTTAAAAACAAGCTATAAATGCAACCTTCTTTGACTAATAGCTCTTCCCTAATTAGGAACATTAGCCCAAATATAGTCTTTCTTTTTCCTGAGGTAAGTAGAGGGGGATTGGGAAGTATGAATGAAGAAGAAACAAATAAAAATTCTGTCATTGATCTAATCCGGAATTTCAACTGAGAATAAGCTTTCTGACATGGGAATGTCTTTATTTCCTAGGTACATTAAGGAAACAAACATCAAAAATGACCCAGATGAACTCAACAATCTTATCAAGAAAAATTCTGATGTGTTAACATGGACACCGCGACCTGGAGCCACTCTTGATCTGGGTAGGATGCTAAAGGATCCAACAGACAGGTTTGGCTTAAAACTTACTAGAGAATAAAAATGATTCAGGGATTTTTTTTTCAATTTTATGAGAAAATAAAGATATACTTATGGCCTCTTGGTAGGTCCCGATTCATAGGAATACTAAGTTTTGTTTTTTTTTTTTTTTTTTGAGTAGCATCCTAAACTTGTCATGAATTAATATCCACACATCACTTTTCTAAACAGAATTCTTACCCTTCAAATAAAAAACTATTAAATAAGTATCTTTCAAATCTAGGGGATAAAAGATTGAATTTTTTTCTCAGTACTATAAATAATTTTCTCATCCCATATAATAGTTAACCCAAGTGTTTTCCTCACCTCAGAACCTTCCTTGAAGATAAAGAGTAAGGAAGTTTTTTCTTTGAAGGATAATTGATACAGTTCAAAGTGAAAAACAATGTGCCTGAGAGTTAGTTTTCATATGAACATAAGCATTCAATTCAGTTCAGTGACTCAGTCGTGTCCGACTCTTTGCGACCCCGTGAATCGCAGCACGCCAGGCCTCCCTGTCCATCACCATCTCCTGGAGTTCACTCAAACTCACGTCCATCGAGTCCATGATGCCATCCAACCATCTCATCCTCGGTTGTCCCCTTCTCCTCCTGCCCCCAATCCCTCCCAGCCATCAGAGTCTTTTCCAGTGAGTCAACTGTCCGCATGAGGTGGCCAAAGTACTGGAGTTTCAGCTTCAGCATCATTCCTTCCAGAGAAATCCCAGGGTTGATCTCCTTCAGAATGACTGGTTGGATCTCCTTGCAGTCCAAGGGACTCTCAAGAGTCTTCTCCAACACACAGTTCAAAAGCATCAATTCTTCGTGCTCAGCCTTCTTCACAGTCCAACTCTCACATCCATACATGACCACAGGAAAAACCATAGCCTTGACTAGACGGACCTTTGTTGGCAAAGTAATGTCTCTGCTTTTCAATATGCTATCTAGGTTGGTCATAACTTTCCTTCCAAGGAGTAAGCGTCTTTTAATCTCATGGCTGTAATCACCATCTGCAGTGATTTTGGAGCCCCCAAAAATAAAGTCTGACACTGTTTCCACTGTTTCCCCATCTATTTCCCATGAAGTGATGGGACCAGATGCCATGATCTTCGTTTTCTGAATGTTGAGCTTTAAGCCAACTTTTTCCCTCTCCTCTTTCACTTTCATCAAGAGGCTTTTTAGTTCCTCTTCACTTTCTGCCATAAGGGTAGTGTTATCTGCATATCTGAGGTTACTGATATTTCTCCCAGCAATCTTGATTCCAGCTTGTGCTTCTTCCAGCCAGCATTTCTCATGATGTACTCTGCATAGAAGTTAAATAAGCAGGGTGACAGTTTACCTCCTTGATGTCCTTTTGCTATTTGGAACCAGTCTACCCAACTGCCAATTCCATAGGCAGTGCATTTGAACAGCAGACAGTGCCCTGGGAGTGCGGTGCAGGAAATGTGAGCCTTGATGTCGCAGGCCGAGACTTTTCAAATACTTGCATGTGGGCTCAGTCACTCCGTTATGTCTAACTCTTTGCAGCACCATGGACTATAGCCGGCCAGGTTCCTCTGTCTATGGAATTTTCCAGGCAAGAATACTGAAGTGGGTTGCTAGTTCCTTCTCCAGGGGATCTTCCCAACTCAGGGAATGCTTTACCACTGTGCCATTAGGAAGCCCCTTACAAATACTTGTTTTGAGCCAAATGAAACTGTTAGTTCCTCACCTTTATTTAGAAATGGACTAAATGTGTTGGAAATCTGGACACACCAAAGCACACTCCTCTCTTGGCCTTACCTTTGCAAAGTTGGCATGAATGGTGCAGCCAGCTGATTATGACCTTTTGTAACCTCCCATACCCAACTGGTTGCCACATCTAATCAATTCTGCTGTATAAATCTCTTACAAATCCATCACTCTAGTTCTTGCATTGTGACTTTAATTTAGCTTCTCACAATTTTTCACCTAGATTCCTGCAGTGGCCCCTGAGCCTCTGCTCCGATCCATTCCTCGGCACATCCTGACCCTGTGCTGCTCACAGTCCACTGGTGGGTTGAGAAATCAATGGCATTGACCACAACCGCATTTTTTTAAAATGTAATAAAGTAAAATCAAATAGACCTGAGTATATTGCCCAGATATATATAACAAGGGATAGTATCATTTCAGGAAACTTTTGTCTCACAGGTGCCCATGTGGGAGTCCTGATGCAAAATAAAACTCTTACTGGGATCACAGGCAAGGAGTTTGAAAGTCCTTACTCTGCCTTGCTGCCAAAGATGCTTTTTTTTAAATGCAAAACTCTGTCCCCTTCCCTGCTTAAAATTCCTTAGAATCTCCCCAGTATCTCAAGGGTAAAAGCAGTTTGTATTCTCTAGATCAGG
>NW_017211643.1:0-17513 GCF_001704415.2 Capra hircus
GGGGCCTCTCGGAATTCCACTCCCGTCGATGCTGGGGCCTGAGACCTTGTGTGGGACTCAGTGCCGGAACCTGAGGTTTCCTCTCCAGTGCAGAAATGGATCTTAGGTTACGTCTGGAGTCTTCCCAGGGCAGTCAGTCCTCATCTCGAGTTGGGGCATGGATGTGCGCTTTCCTCCCGAGCTGTAGCAGCAGTGTCACGCTTCCCTTCGTGTGGATCAAGGGATCTGTGGATTTCCCTCGAGGCTTTCCCACGAGGCTTTCCCAAGACGCTTTCCCACAGGGCTGTCCCATGTGCCACCATGTTGTGAGTCGATCCTCGCTTGAAATTCGAGGCAGTGCAGGGAAAACAGTTTTCCCTGGAATGGACTGAGACATCTGGGGGACTCTGGGAATGGTGGCACGAACCTGGAGTTCCTCTCGCCTTTCTTGTAGAGAGTGCCTCCTCTTGAGATGGGACGGGAACGCCGGGAATTCTATCCTGAGCACGAAGTGAAAGGAACCTCCTCTCGAGCTAGCAGGCGGAAACGGGGCCCTCTGGATGTGGGCGGACTCTCGTGCTTCCTCTCGAGTGGAGACGGGTATGTCGGGGAACTTCTTGAGTTACAGCAAGGGTGTGAAGGACCCTTTGGAAGTTCCAGAGGTTAGGTGTGATTAGCCTCGAGTACGCTCAGCGGAAATGGGCTCATCTCGCCTGGAGGGGAGAACCTCCTGGATTTTCTGGAGTTGCAGCAGGGCTCTCGACTTACGACGAGGGACCTCAGGGCCCGCTCTGGTGGCCTCAGGAAAGGCCAGTCCCCATGCGGAGTTGCTCTGGGGCCTCTTCGGGATTCCTCTCCCGTCGATGCGGGGCCTAAGGACCTTGTGTGGTGTCGGTGCCAGGAACCTGAGGATTCCTCTCCAGTGCTGACATGGATCTTGGGGTACTTCTGGCAGTCTCCCCAGGGAGTCAGTCCTCGTCTCGAGTGGGGCATGCACGTGCGCTTTCCTCCCGAGCTGTAGCAGCAGTGGTCACGCTTCCACATCGCGTGGATCAAGGGTATCACGGGCTTTCCCACGACGGCTTTCCACATAGGGCTGTCCCACGTGCCACCGTGGTGTGAGTCGATCCTCGGCTTGAAAGTCGAGGCAGTGCAGGGAAAAACAGGTTTCCCTGGAATGGACTGAGACATCTGGGGGACTCTGGAATGGTGGCACGACCTGGAGTTCCTCTCGCCTTTCCTGTGGAGAGCGCCTCCTCTTGAGATGCGACGGGAACGCCGGGAATTCTTTCCCGACCACGCAGGGAAAGGATCCCTCCTCTCGAGCTAGGAGGCAGAAATGGGGCTACTGTGGTATGTGGGCTGGGACTCTCGTGCTTCCTCTCCGAGTGGAGACGGGCTATGTCGGGGAACTTCTTGAGTTGCAGCAAGGGTGTGAAGGACCTTTGGAAGTTCCAGAGGTTAGGTGTGATTAGCCTCGACACGCCTCAGTGGAAATGGGCCTCATCTCGCCTGGAGGGGAGAACCTCTGGGATTTTCTCTAGTTGTGGCAGGTGCTCTCTACTTACGACGGGGACCCCAGGGAACCGCTCTGGTGGCCTCAGGAAAGGCCAGTCCCCATGCGAGTAGCTCGCGGCCTCTCAGGATTCCTCTCCCGTCGATGCCGGGGCCTAATATCTTGTGTGGAGTGGGTGCCGGAACCTGAGGATTCTTCTCCAGTGCTGACATGGACCTTGAGGTACTTCTGGAGTCTCCCCAGTGGAGTCAGCCCTCGTCTCGAGTGTGGGAATGCACGTGCGCTTTCCTCCCGAGCTGTAGCAGCAGTGTCGCGCTTCCCATTCGCGTGAATCAAGGGATCTGTGGCTTTCCCTCGAGGCTTTCCCACGAGGCTTTCCCACGAGGCTTTCCCACAGGACTGTCCCACGTGCGACCGTGATGTGAGTCGATCCTCGGCTTGAAAGTCAAGGCAGTGCAGGGAAAACAGGTTTCCCTGGAATGGACGCAGACATTTGGGGGACTCTGGGAATGGTAGCACGAACCTGGAGTTCCTCTCGCCTTTCCTGTGGAGAGCGCCTCCTCTTGAGATGCGACGGGAACGCCGGGAATTCTTTCCCGACAACGCAGGGAAAGGATCCCTCCTCTCGAGCTAGGAGGCGGAAACGGGGCTCCTCTGGATGTGGGCGGGACTCTCGTGCTTCCTCTCGAGTGGAGACGGGTATGTCGGGGAACTTCTTGAGTTCCAGCAAGGGTGTGAAGGACCCTTTGGAAGTTCCAGAGGTTAGGTGTGATTAGCCTCGAGACGCCTCAGCGGAAATGGGCCTCATCTCGCCTGGAGGGGAGAACCTCCTGGATTTTCTCGAGTTGCGGCAGGTGCTATCGACTTAAGACGGGGACTTCAGGGACCCGCTCTGGTGGCCTCAGGAAAGGCCAGTCCCCATGAGAGTTGCTCGGGGACCTCTCGGGATTCCTCTCCCGTCGATGCCAGGGCCTAAGACTTTGTGTGGAGTCAGTGCCGGAACCTGAGCATTACTCTCCAGTGCTGACGTGGATCTTGGGGTAATTCTGGAGTCTCCCCAGGGGAGTCAGTCCTCGTCTCGAGTTGGGGCACGCACGTGCGCTTTCCTCCCTAGCTGTAGCAGCAGTGTCATGCTTCCCATCGCGTGGATCAAGGGATCAGGGGCTTTCCCTCGAGACTTTCCAACGAGGCTTTCCACGAGGCTTTCCCGCAGGGTTGTCCCACGTGCCACCGTGGTGTGAGTCGAATCTCGGCTTGAAAGTCGAGGCAGTGCAGGGAAAACAGGTTTCCCTGGAAAGGACTGAGACATCTGGTTGACTCTGGGAATGGTGGCACGACCTTGGAGTTCCTCTCGCCTTTCCTGTGGAGAGCGCCTCCTCTTGAGATGCGACGGGAACGCCGGGAATTCTTTCCCGACCACGCAGGGAAAGGATCCCTCCTCTCGAGCTAGGAGACGGAAACGGGGCTCCTCTGCATGTGGGCGGGACTCTCGTGCTTCCTCTCGAGTGGAGACGGGCATGTCGGGGAACTTCTTGACTTGCAGCAAGTGTGTGAAGGACCCTTTGGAAGTTCCAGAGGTTAGGTGTGATTAGTCTCAAGACGCCTCAGCGGAAATGGGCCTCATGTCGCCTGTAGGGGAGAACCTCCTGGATGTTCTCGAGCTGCGGCAGGTGCTCTCGACTTACGACGGGAACCTCAGAGACCCTCTCTGGTGGCCTCAGGAAAGGCCATTCCCCATGCGAGTTGCTCGGGGGCCACTCGTGATTCCTCTCCAGTCCATGCCGGGGCCTAATACCTTTTGTGGAGTCGGTGCCGGAACCTGAGGATTCCTCTCCAGTGCTGACATCGATCTTGGGGTACTTCTGGCATCTCCCCAGTGGAGTCAGTCCTCGTCTCGACTGGGGGCATGCACGTGCGCTTTCCTCCCGAGCTGTAGCAGCAGTGTCACTCTTCCCTACGCGTGGATCAAGGGATCTGTGGCTTTCCCTCGAGGCTTTCCCACGAGGCTTTGCCACGAGGCTTTCCCACAGGGCTGTCCAACGTGCCATCGCGGGTGTGAGTCGATCCTCGGCTTGAAAGTCGAGGCCGTGCTGGGAAAACGGGTTTCCCTGGAATGGACTGAGACATCTGGGGGACTCTGGGAATGGGGCCTGATCCTGGAGTTCCTCTCACCTTTCCTGTGGAGAGCGCCTCCTCTTGAGATGAGACAGGAACGCTAGGAATTCTTTCCCGAACACGCAGGGAAAGGATCCCTCCTCTCGAGCTAGGAGGCGGAAACAGGGCTCCTCTGGATGTGGGCGGGACTCTCTTGCTACCTCTCGAGTAGAGACGGGTATGTCTGGGTACTTCTTGAGTTGCAGCAAGGGTGTGAATGACCCTTTGGAAGTTCCAGAGGTCAGGTGTGATTAGCCTCGAGATATCTGAGCGGAAATAGGACTCAGCTCGCCTGGAGGGGAGAACCTCCTGGATTTTCTCGAGTTGCAGCAGGGGCTCTCGACTTACGACGGGGACCTCAGGGACCCGATCTGGTGGCCTCAGGAAAGGCCAGTCCCCATGCGAGTTGCTCTGCGGCCTCTCGGGATTCCTCTCCCGTCGATGCCGGGGCCTAAGACCTTGTGTGGAGTCAGTGCCGGAACCTGAGGATTCCTCTACAGTGCTGACATGGATCTTGGTGTACTTCTGGAGTCTCCCATGGGGTGTCAGGCCTCGTCTCGAGTAGGGGCATGCACGTGCGCTTTCCTTCGGATCTGTAGCAGCAGTGTCGCGCATCCCTTCGCGTGGATCAAGGGATCAGGGGCTTTCCCTCGAGGCTTTCCCAGGAGGCTTTCCCACGAGGCTTTCCTAGGAGGCTTTCCCTCGAGGCTTTCCCAGGAGGCTTTCCCTCGAGGCTTTCCCAGGAGGCTTTCCCACGAGGCTTTCCAAGGAGGCTTTCCTACCGGGCTGTCCCACGTGCCACCGTGGTGTGAGTCGATCCTCGGCTTGAAAGTCGAGGCAGTGCAGGGAAAACAGGTTTCCCTGGAATGGACGGAGACATCTGGTTGTCTATAGGAATGGTGGCACGACCTTAGAGTTCATCTCGCCTTTCCTGTGGAGAGCGCCTCCTCTTGAGATGCGACGGGAACGCCGGGAAATCTTTCCCGACCACGCAGGGAAAGGATCGCTCCTCTCGAGCTAGGAGGTGACAACGGGGCTCCTCTGGATGTTCCCGGGACTCTCGTGCTTCCTCTCAAGTGGAGACGGGTATTTCGGGGAGCTTCTTGACTTGCAGCAAGGGTGTGAAGGATCCTTTGGAAGTTCCAGATGTTAGATGTGATTACCCTTGAGACGCCTCAGCGGAAATGGGCCTCATCTCGTCTGGAGGGGAAAACCTCCTGGATTTTCTCGAGTTTCGGCAGGTGCTCTCGACTTAGGACGGGGACCTCAGGGACCCGCTCTGGTGGCCTCAGGAAAGGCCAGTGCCCATGCGAGTTGCTCGAGGGCCTCTCGGGATTCCCCTCACATCTATGCCGGTGCCTAAGATCTTGTGTGGAGTCGGTGCCGGAACCTGAGCATTCCTCTCCAGTGCTGACATGGACCTTGGGGTACTTCTGGAGTCTCCCCAGTGGAGTCACTCCTCGTCTCGAGTGGGGGCATGCACGTGCGCTCTCCTCCCGAGCTGTAGCAGCAGTGTCACGCTTCCCTTCGGTGGATCAAGGGATCAGGGGCTAACCCTCGAGGCTTTCCCACGAGGCTTTCCCACGAGGCTTTCCCACAGGGCTGTCCCACGTGCCACCGTGGTGTGAGTCGATCCTCGGCTTGAAAGTCGAGGCAGTGCAGGGAAAACAGGTTTCCCTGGAATGGACTGAGACATCTGGGGGACTCTGGGAATGGGGCCTGATCCTGGAGTTCCTCGCCTTTCCTGTGGAGAGCGCCTCCTCTTGAGATGAGACGGGAACGCTAGGAATTCTTTCCCGACCACGCAGGGAAAGGATCCCTCCTCTCGAGCTAGCAGGCGGAAACGGGGCCACTCTGGATATGGGCGGGACTCTCGGATTCCTGTAGAGTGGAGACGGGTATATCAGGGAACTTCTTGAGTTGCAGCAAGGGTGTGAAGGACCCTTTGGAAGTTCCAGAGTTTAAGGGTGATTACCCCTAGATGCCTCACTGGAAAAATGGCCTCATCTCGCCTGGAGGGGAGAACCTGCTGGATTTTTCGAGTTGCGGCAGGTGCTCTTCACTTACTATGGGGACCTCAGGGAACCGCTCTGGTGGCCTCAGGAAAGGCCAGTCCCCATGCGAGTTGCTCGGGGGCCTCTCGGGATTCCTCTCCCGTCGATGCTGGGGCCTAAGACCTTGTTTGGTGTCAGTGCCGGAACCTGAGGATTCCTCTCCAGTGCTGACATGGATCTTGGGGTACTTCTGGAGTCTACCCAGGGGAGTCAGACCTAGTCTCGATTGGGGGCATGCACGTGCGCTTTCCTCCCGAGCTGTAGCAGCAGTGTCGTGCTTCCCTTCCCGTGGATATAGGGATCTGAGTCTTTCCCTCGAGGCTTTCCCATGAGGCTTTCCCACAGGGCTGTCCCACGTGCCACTGTGGTGTGAGTCGATCCTCGGCTTGAAAGTCGAGGCAGTGCAGGGAATACAGGTTTCCCTGGAATGGACTGAGACATCTGGGGGACTCTGGGAATGGTGGCACGACCCTGGAGTTCCTCTTGCTTTTCCTGTAGAGAGCGCCTCCACTTGAGATGCGTTGGGAACGCCGGGAATTCTTTCCCGACCACCAGCGAAAGGATCAATCCTCTCGAGCTATGAGGTGGAAACAGGGCTCCTCTGGATGTGAGCGGGACTCTAGTTCTTCCTCTCGAGTGGAGACGGGTATGTCGGGGAACTTCTTGAGTTGCAGCAAGGGTGTGAAGGACCCTTTGGAAGTTCCAGAGGTTAGGTGTGATTAGCCTCGAGACGCCTCAGTGGAAATGGGCCTCATCTCTCCTGGAGGGGAGAACCTCCTGGATTTTCTCGAGTTGCGGCAGGTGCTCTCGTCTTACGACGGGGACCTCAGGGATCCGCTCTGGTGGCCTCAGGAAAGGCCAGTTCCCATGTGAGTTGCTCGGGGGCCTCTCGGAATTCCACTCCCGTCGATGCTGGGGCCTGAGACCTTGTGTGGACTCAGTGCCGGAACCTGAGGTTTCCTCTCCAGTGCAGAAATGGATCTTAGGTTACGTCTGGAGTCTTCCCAGGGCAGTCAGTCCTCATCTCGAGTTGGGGCATGGATGTGCGCTTTCCTCCCGAGCTGTAGCAGCAGTGTCACGCTTCCCTTCGTGTGGATCAAGGGATCTGTGGATTTCCCTCGAGGCTTTCCCACGAGGCTTTCCCAAGACGCTTTCCCACAGGGCTGTCCCATGTGCCACCATGTTGTGAGTCGATCCTCGGCTTGAAATTCGAGGCAGTGCAGGGAAAACAGTTTTCCCTGGAATGGACTGAGACATCTGGGGGACTCTGGGAATGGTGGCACGAACCTGGAGTTCCTCTCGCCTTTCTTGTAGAGAGTGCCTCCTCTTGAGATGGGACGGGAACGCCGGGAATTCTTTCCTGAGCACGAAGTGAAAGGAACCCTCCTCTCGAGCTAGCAGGCGGAAACGGGGCTCCTCTGGATGTGGGCGGGACTCTCGTGCTTCCTCTCGAGTGGAGACGGGTATGTCGGGGAACTTCTTGAGTTGCAGCAAGGGTGTGAAGGACCCTTTGGAAGTTCCAGAGGTTAGGTGTGATTAGCCTCGAGACGCCTCAGCGGAAATGGGCCTCATCTCGCCTGGAGGGGAGAACCTCCTGGATTTTCTGGAGTTGCAGCAGGTGCTCTCGACTTACGACGAGGACCTCAGGGGCCCGCTCTGGTGGCCTCAGGAAAGGCCAGTCCCCATCCGAGTTGCTCATGGGCCTCTCGGGATTCCTCTCCCGTCGACGCCGGGGCCTAAGACCTTGTGTGGTGTCGGTGCCGGAACCTGAGGATTCTTCTCCAGTGCAGACATGGATCTTGGGGTTCTTCTGCAGTCTCCCCAGGGGAGTCAGTCCTCGTCTCGAGTGGGGGCATGCACGTGGGCTTTCCTCCCGAGCTGTAGCAGCAGTGCCGTGCTTCACATCGCGTGGATCAAGGTATCACGGGCTTTCCCACGACGCTTTCACATAGGGCTGTCCCACGTGCCACCGTGGTGTGAGTCGATCCTCGGCTTGAAAGTTGAGGCAGTGCAGGGAAAACAGGTTTCCCTGGAATGCACGGAGACATCTGGGGGACTCTAGGAATGGTGGCACGACCCTGGAGTTCCTCTCGCCTTTCCTGTGGAGAGCGCCTCCTCTTGAGATGCGACGGGAACGCCGGGAATTCTTTCCCGACCACGCAGGGAAAGGATCCCTCCTCTCGAGCTAGGAGGCAGAAATGGGGCTACTGTGTATGTGGGTGGGGCTCTCGTGCTTCCTCTCCAGTGGAGACGGCTATGTCGGGGAACTTCTTGAGTTGCAGCAAGGGTGTGAAGGACCTTTTGGAAGTTCCAGAGGTTAGGTGTGATTAGCCTCGACACGCCTCAGTGGAAATGGGCCTCATCTCGCCTGGAGGGGAGAACCTCGTGGATTTTCTCTAGTTGTGGCAGGTGCTCTCTACTTACGACGGGGACCCCAGGGAACCGCTCTGGTGGCCTCAGGAAAGGCCAGTCCCCATGCGAGTAGCTCGCGGCCTCTCAGGATTCCTCTCCCGTCGATGCCGGGGCCTAATATCTTGTGTGGAGTGGGTGCCGGAACCTGAGGATTCTTCTCCAGTGCTGACATGGACCTTGAGGTACTTCTGGAGTCTCCCCAGTGGAGTCAGCCCTCGTCTCGAGTGTGGGAATGCACGTGCGCTTTCCTCCCGAGCTGTAGCAGCAGTGTCGCGCTTCCATTCGCGTGAATCAAGGGATCTGTGGCTTTCCCTCGAGGCTTTCCCACGAGGCTTTCCCACGAGGCTTTCCCACAGGACTGTCCCACGTGCGACCGTGATGTGAGTCGATCCTCGGCTTGAAAGTCAAGGCAGTGCAGGGAAAACAGGTTTCCCTGGAATGGACGCAGACATTTGGGGGACTCTGGGAATGGTAGCACGAACCTGGAGTTCCTCTCGCCTTTCCTGTGGAGAGCGCCTCCTCTTGAGATGCGACGGGAACGCCGGGAATTCTTTCCCGACAACGCAGGGAAAGGATCCCTCCTCTCGAGCTAGGAGGCGGAAACGGGGCTCCTCTGGATGTGGGCGGGACTCTCGTGCTTCCTCTCGAGTGGAGACGGGTATGTCGGGGAACTTCTTGAGTTCCAGCAAGGGTGTGAAGGACCCTTTGGAAGTTCCAGAGGTTAGGTGTGATTAGCCTCGAGACGCCTCAGCGGAAATGGGCCTCATCTCGCCTGGAGGGGAGAACCTCCTGGATTTTCTCGAGTTGCGGCAGGTGCTATCGACTTAAGACGGGGACTTCAGGGACCCGCTCTGGTGGCCTCAGGAAAGGCCAGTCCCCATGAGAGTTGCTCGGGGACCTCTCGGGATTCCTCTCCCGTCGATGCCAGGGCCTAAGACTTTGTGTGGAGTCAGTGCCGGAACCTGAGCATTACTCTCCAGTGCTGACGTGGATCTTGGGGTAATTCTGGAGTCTCCCCAGGGGAGTCAGTCCTCGTCTCGAGTTGGGGCACGCACGTGCGCTTTCCTCCCTAGCTGTAGCAGCAGTGTCATGCTTCCCATCGCGTGGATCAAGGGATCAGGGGCTTTCCCTCGAGACTTTCCAACGAGGCTTTCCCACGAGGCTTTCCCGCAGGGTTGTCCCACGTGCCACCGTGGTGTGAGTCGAATCTCGGCTTGAAAGTCGAGGCAGTGCAGGGAAAACAGGTTTCCCTGGAAAGGACTGAGACATCTGGTTGACTCTGGGAATGGTGGCACGACCTTGGAGTTCCTCTCGCCTTTCCTGTGGAGAGCGCCTCCTCTTGAGATGCGACGGGAACGCCGGGAATTCTTTCCCGACCACGCAGGGAAAGGATCCCTCCTCTCGAGCTAGGAGACGGAAACGGGGCTCCTCTGCATGTGGGCGGGACTCTCGTGCTTCCTCTCGAGTGGAGACGGGCATGTCGGGGAACTTCTTGACTTGCAGCAAGTGTGTGAAGGACCCTTTGGAAGTTCCAGAGGTTAGGTGTGATTAGTCTCAAGACGCCTCAGCGGAAATGGGCCTCATGTCGCCTGTAGGGGAGAACCTCCTGGATGTTCTCGAGCTGCGGCAGGTGCTCTCGACTTACGACGGGAACCTCAGAGACCCTCTCTGGTGGCCTCAGGAAAGGCCATTCCCCATGCGAGTTGCTCGGGGGCCACTCGTGATTCCTCTCCAGTCCATGCCGGGGCCTAATACCTTTTGTGGAGTCGGTGCCGGAACCTGAGGATTCCTCTCCAGTGCTGACATCGATCTTGGGGTACTTCTGGCATCTCCCCAGTGGAGTCAGTCCTCGTCTCGACTGGGGGCATGCACGTGCGCTTTCCTCCCGAGCTGTAGCAGCAGTGTCACTCTTCCCTACGCGTGGATCAAGGGATCTGTGGCTTTCCCTCGAGGCTTTCCCACGAGGCTTTGCCACGAGGCTTTCCCACAGGGCTGTCCAACGTGCCATCGCGGTGTGAGTCGATCCTCGGCTTGAAAGTCGAGGCCGTGCTGGGAAAACGGGTTTCCCTGGAATGGACTGAGACATCTGGGGGACTCTGGGAATGGGGCCTGATCCTGGAGTTCCTCTCACCTTTCCTGTGGAGAGCGCCTCCTCTTGAGATGAGACAGGAACGCTAGGAATTCTTTCCCGAACACGCAGGGAAAGGATCCCTCCTCTCGAGCTAGGAGGCGGAAACAGGGCTCCTCTGGATGTGGGCGGGACTCTCTTGCTACCTCTCGAGTAGAGACGGGTATGTCTGGGTACTTCTTGAGTTGCAGCAAGGGTGTGAATGACCCTTTGGAAGTTCCAGAGGTCAGGTGTGATTAGCCTCGAGATATCTGAGCGGAAATAGGACTCAGCTCGCCTGGAGGGGAGAACCTCCTGGATTTTCTCGAGTTGCAGCAGGGGCTCTCGACTTACGACGGGGACCTCAGGGACCCGATCTGGTGGCCTCAGGAAAGGCCAGTCCCCATGCGAGTTGCTCTGCGGCCTCTCGGGATTCCTCTCCCGTCGATGCCGGGGCCTAAGACCTTGTGTGGAGTCAGTGCCGGAACCTGAGGATTCCTCTACAGTGCTGACATGGATCTTGGTGTACTTCTGGAGTCTCCCATGGGGTGTCAGGCCTCGTCTCGAGTAGGGGCATGCACGTGCGCTTTCCTTCGGATCTGTAGCAGCAGTGTCGCGCATCCCTTCGCGTGGATCAAGGGATCAGGGGCTTTCCCTCGAGGCTTTCCCAGGAGGCTTTCCCACGAGGCTTTCCTAGGAGGCTTTCCCTCGAGGCTTTCCCAGGAGGCTTTCCCTCGAGGCTTTCCCAGGAGGCTTTCCCACGAGGCTTTCCAAGGAGGCTTTCCTACCGGGCTGTCCCACGTGCCACCGTGGTGTGAGTCGATCCTCGGCTTGAAAGTCGAGGCAGTGCAGGGAAAACAGGTTTCCCTGGAATGGACGGAGACATCTGGTTGTCTATAGGAATGGTGCACGACCTTAGAGTTCATCTCGCCTTTCCTGTGGAGAGCGCCTCCTCTTGAGATGCGACGGGAACGCCGGGAAATCTTTCCCGACCACGCAGGGAAAGGATCGCTCCTCTCGAGCTAGGAGGTGACAACGGGGCTCCTCTGGATGTTCCCGGGACTCTCGTGCTTCCTCTCAAGTGGAGACGGGTATTTCGGGGAGCTTCTTGACTTGCAGCAAGGGTGTGAAGGATCCTTTGGAAGTTCCAGATGTTAGATGTGATTACCCTTGAGACGCCTCAGCGGAAATGGGCCTCATCTCGTCTGGAGGGGAAAACCTCCTGGATTTTCTCGAGTTTCGGCAGGTGCTCTCGACTTAGGACGGGGACCTCAGGGACCCGCTCTGGTGGCCTCAGGAAAGGCCAGTGCCCATGCGAGTTGCTCGAGGGCCTCTCGGGATTCCCCTCACATCTATGCCGGTGCCTAAGATCTTGTGTGGAGTCGGTGCCGGAACCTGAGCATTCCTCTCCAGTGCTGACATGGACCTTGGGGTACTTCTGGAGTCTCCCCAGTGGAGTCACTCCTCGTCTCGAGTGGGGGCATGCACGTGCGCTCTCCTCCCGAGCTGTAGCAGCAGTGTCACGCTTCCCTTCGGTGGATCAAGGGATCAGGGGCTAACCCTCGAGGCTTTCCCCACGAGGCTTTCCCACGAGGCTTTCCCACAGGGCTGTCCCACGTGCCACCGTGGTGTGAGTCGATCCTCGGCTTGAAAGTCGAGGCAGTGCAGGGAAAACAGGTTTCCCTGGAATGGACTGAGACATCTGGGGGACTCTGGGAATGGGGCCTGATCCTGGAGTTCCTCGCCTTTCCTGTGGAGAGCGCCTCCTCTTGAGATGAGACGGGAACGCTAGGAATTCTTTCCCGACCACGCAGGGAAAGGATCCCTCCTCTCGAGCTAGCAGGCGGAAACGGGGCCACTCTGGATATGGGCGGGACTCTCGGATTCCTGTAGAGTGGAGACGGGTATATCAGGGAACTTCTTGAGTTGCAGCAAGGGTGTGAAGGACCCTTTGGAAGTTCCAGAGTTTAAGGGTGATTACCCCCTAGATGCCTCACTGGAAAAATGGCCTCATCTCGCCTGGAGGGGAGAACCTGCTGGATTTTTCGAGTTGCGGCAGGTGCTCTTCACTTACTATGGGACCTCAGGGAACCGCTCTGGTGGCCTCAGGAAAGGCCAGTCCCCATGCGAGTTGCTCGGGGGCCTCTCGGGATTCCTCTCCCGTCTGATGCTGGGGCCTAAGACCTTGTTTGGTGTCAGTGCCGGAACCTGAGGATTCCTCTCCAGTGCTGACATGGATCTTGGGGTACTTCTGGAGTCTACCCAGGGGAGTCAGACCTAGTCTCGATTGGGGGCATGCACCGTGCGCTTTCCTCCCGAGCTGTAGCAGCAGTGTCGTGCTTCCCTTCCCGTGGATATAGGGATCTGAGTCTTTCCCTCGAGGCTTTCCCATGAGGCTTTCCCACAGGGCTGTCCCACGTGCCACTGTGGTGTGAGTCGATCCTCGGCTTGAAAGTCGAGGCAGTGCAGGGAATACAGGTTTCCCTGGAATGGACTGAGACATCTGGGGGACTCTGGGAATGGTGGCACGACCCTGGAGTTCCTCTTGCTTTTCCTGTAGAGAGCGCCTCCACTTGAGATGCGTTGGGAACGCCGGGAATTCTTTCCCGACCACCAGCGAAAGGATCAATCCTCTCGAGCTATGAGGTGGAAACAGGGCTCCTCTGGATGTGAGCGGGACTCTAGTTCTTCCTCTCGAGTGGAGACGGGTATGTCGGGGAACTTCTTGAGTTGCAGCAAGGGTGTGAAGGACCTTTGGAAGTTCCAGAGGTTAGGTGTGATTAGCCTCGAGACGCCTCAGTGGAAATGGGCCTCATCTCTCCTGGAGGGGAGAACCTCCTGGATTTTCTCGAGTTGCGGCAGGTGCTCTCGTCTTACGACGGGGACCTCAGGGATCCGCTCTGGTGGCCTCAGGAAAGGCCAGTTCCCATGTGAGTTGCTCGGGGCCTCTCGGAATTCCACTCCCGTCGATGCTGGGGCCTGAGACCTTGTGTGGACTCAGTGCCGGAACCTGAGGTTTCCTCTCCAGTGCAGAAATGGATCTTAGGTTACGTCTGGAGTCTTCCCAGGGCAGTCAGTCCTCATCTCGAGTTGGGGCATGGATGTGCGCTTTCCTCCCGAGCTGTAGCAGCAGTGTCACGCTTCCCTTCGTGTGGATCAAGGGATCTGTGGATTTCCCTCGAGGCTTTCCCACGAGGCTTTCCCAAGACGCTTTCCCACAGGGCTGTCCCATGTGCCACCATGTTGTGAGTCGATCCTCGGCTTGAAATTCGAGGCAGTGCAGGGAAAACAGTTTTCCCTGGAATGGACTGAGACATCTGGGGGACTCTGGGAATGGTGGCACGAACCTGGAGTTCCTCTCGCCTTTCTTGTAGAGAGTGCCTCCTCTTGAGATGGGACGGGAACGCCGGGAATTCTTTCCTGAGCACGAAGTGAAAGGAACCCTCCTCTCGAGCTAGCAGGCGGAAACGGGGCTCCTCTGGATGTGGGCGGGACTCTCGTGCTTCCTCTCGAGTGGAGACGGGTATGTCGGGGAACTTCTTGAGTTGCAGCAAGGGTGTGAAGGACCCTTTGGAAGTTCCAGAGGTTAGGTGTGATTAGCCTCGAGACGCCTCAGCGGAAATGGGCCTCATCTCGCCTGGAGGGGAGAACCTCCTGGATTTTCTGGAGTTGCAGCAGGTGCTCTCGACTTACGACGAGGACCTCAGGGCCCGCTCTGGTGGCCTCAGGAAAGGCCAGTCCCCATCCGGAGTTGCTCATGGGCCTCTCGGGATTCCTCTCCCGTCGACGCCGGGGCCTAAGACCTTGTGTGGTGTCGGTGCCGGAACCTGAGGATTCTTCTCCAGTGCAGACATGGATCTTGGGGTTCTTCTGCAGTCTCCCCAGGGGAGTCAGTCCTCGTCTCGAGTGGGGGCATGCACGTGGGCTTTCCTCCCGAGCTGTAGCAGCAGTGCCGTGCTTCACATCGCGTGGATCAAGGTATCACGGGCTTTCCCACGACGCTTTCACATAGGGCTGTCCCACGTGCCACCGTGGTGTGAGTCGATCCTCGGCTTGAAAAGTTGAGGCAGTGCAGGGAAAACAGGTTTCCCTGGAATGCACGGAGACATCTGGGGGACTCTAGGAATGGTGGCACGACCCTGGAGTTCCTCTCGCCTTTCCTGTGGAGAGCGCCTCCTCTTGAGATGCGACGGGAACGCCGGGAAATTCTTTCCCGACCACGCAGGGAAAGGATCCCTCCTCTCGAGCTAGGAGGCAGAAATGGGGCTACTGTGTATGTGGGTGGGGCTCTCGTGCTTCCTCCTCCAGTGGAGACGGCTATGTCGGGGAACTTCTTGAGTTGCAGCAAGGGTGTGAAGGACCTTTTGGAAGTTCCAGAGGTTAGGTGTGATTAGCCTCGACACGCCTCAGTGGAAATGGGCCTCATCTCGCCTGGAGGGGAGAACCTCGTGGATTTTCTCTAGTTGTGGCAGGTGCTCTCTACTTACGACGGGGACCCCAGGGAACCGCTCTGGTGGCCTCAGGAAAGGCCAGTCCCCATGCGAGTAGCTCGCGGCCTCTCAGGATTCCTCTCCCGTCGATGCCGGGGGCCTAATATCTTGTGTGGAGTGGGTGCCGGAACCTGAGGATTCTTCTCCAGTGCTGACATGGGACCTTGAGGTACTTCTGGAGTCTCCCCAGTGGAGTCAGCCCCTCGTCTCGAGTGTGGGAATGCACGTGCGCTTTCCTCCCGAGCTGTAGCAGCAGTGTCGCGCTTCCATTCGCGTGAATCAAGGGATCTGTGGCTTTCCTCGAGGCTTTCCCACGAGGCTTTCCCACGAGGCTTTCCCACAGGACTGTCCCACGTGCGACCGTGATGTGAGTCGATCCTCGGCTTGAAAGTCAAGGCAGTGCAGGGAAAACAGGTTTCCCTGGAATGGACGCAGACATTTGGGGGACTCTGGGAATGGTAGCACGAACCTGGAGTTCCTCTCGCCTTTCCTGTGGAGAGCGCCTCCTCTTGAGATGCGACGGGAACGCCGGGAATTCTTTCCCGACAACGCAGGGAAAGGATCCCTCCTCTCGAGCTAGGAGGCGGAAACGGGGCTCCTCTGGATGTGGGCGGGACTCTCGTGCTTCCTCTCGAGTGGAGACGGGTATGTCGGGGAACTTCTTGAGTTCCAGCCAAGGGTGTGAAGGACCCTTTGGAAGTTCCAGAGGTTAGGTGTGATTAGCCTCGAGACGCCTCAGCGGAAATGGGCCTCATCTCGCCTGGAGGGGAGAACCTCCTGGATTTTCTCGAGTTGCGGCAGGTGCTATCGACTTAAGACGGGGACTTCAGGGACCCGCTCTGGTGGCCTCAGGAAAGGCCAGTCCCCATGAGAGTTGACTCGGGACCATCAATCGGGATTCCTCTCCACGGTCGATGCCAAGGGCCTAAGACTATTGGTGTGGAGTCAGTGCCCGGAACCTGAGCATCTACTCTCCAGTGCTGACGTGGATCTTGGGTAATTCTGGAGTCTCCCCAACGGGAGAGTCAGTCCCTCGTCCTCGAGTTGGGGCACGCACGATGCGCTTTTTCCTCCCTAGCTCGTAGCAGCAGTGTCATGCTTTCCACATCGCGTGATCAAGGGATCAGGGCTTTTCCCTCGAGACTTTCCAACGAGCTTTCCGATACGGCTTTCGCAGGCTTGTCCACAACGTGCCACTCGTGGTTGTGAGTGCGAATCTCGCTTGAAAGTCGAGGCATGCAGGGAAAAACAAGGTTTCCCTGGAAAAAGGACTGACGACATCTGGTTGACTCTGGAATGGTTGGCCACGACCTTGAGTTCCCTCTCGCCTTGCCTGTGGAGAGCGGCCTCCTCTTGAGATGCGACGGAACGCGGAATTCTTCCGACCGAACGCAGGGAAGGATCCTCCTCTCGAGCTAGAGACGGAAAACGGGGCGCTCCTCTCATGTGGCGGAGACTCCTCGTGCTATGCCTCTCCGAGTGAGACGGGCATTGTACGGGGAACTTACTTGACTTGCAGTCAAGTGGATGAAGGACCCCTTTGGAAGTGCCAAGAAGGTTAGGTGTGCATTAGTCTCAGAACGCCTCAGCGGAAATGGGCTCATGTCGCCTGTAGGGGAGAACCTCGCCGGATTGTTCTCTGAGCTGCGGCAGGTGCTCTCGACTATAACGACGGGAACTCAGAGCCCTTCTGGTGGCCTCAGGAAAGGCCATTCCATCCATGGCGAGTTGCTCTGTGGGCCACCGTGTTCCTCTCACAGTCCATCCGGGGCCTAAATACGCTTTTGTGAAGTCGGTGCCGGAACCTGAGATTCCTCTCCAGTGCTGAACGATGCTTCGGGGTAACTTCTGGCATCATCCCCAGTGGAGTCAGTCCTCGTCTCGACTGGGGGCATGCACGTGCGCTTTCCTCCGCGAGCTGTAGCAAGCATGTCACTCTCCCTACGCGTGGTAATCAAGGGATCTGTGGCTTTCCGTCAGAGGCTTCCACACGAGGCTTTGCCACGAGGCCTTTCCTCACAGGGCTGTCCAACGTGCCAATCGCGTGTGAAGTGATCCTACGGCTTGAAAAGTCGAGGCGTGCTGGAAAAACGGGTTTTCCTGGAATGGACTGAGTAACATCTGGGGACTCTGGATGGGGCCCTGATCCTGGAGTTCCTCTCACCTTATCCTGTGGAGAGCGCCTCCTCTTGAGACTGAGACACAGGTAACGCTAGAAATCTTTCCGAACACGGCAGGGAAAGGATCCTCCTCTGCGAGCTAGATGGCGGCGAAACAGGGCTCCTCTGGATGTGGCGGGACTCTCTTGCTAAACCTTCTCGAGTAGAGACGGTAATGTTCTGGGTACTTCTTGAGTTGCGCAAGGGTGTGAATGACCCTTTGGAAGTTCCAGAGGTCAGGTGTGATTAACGCCTGGCAGAGATAGTCTGAGCGGCAAATAGGACTCAGGCTCGCCTGGAGGGAGAACTCCTGATTTCTCGAAGTTGGCAGCAGGGGCTCTCTGACTTACGACTGGGGAGCTCAGGGACCCGATCTGGTGGCCCTCAGGAAGGCCAGTCCCCATGCCGAGCTTGCTCCTGCGGCGCTCTCGGGAATTCCTCTCCCGTCGATGCGGGGGCGCCTAAATAGACCTTGTGTGGAGTCATGCCGGAACCCATTGAGGATATCCTCTACAGTGCTGACATGGATCTGGTGTACTGGAGTCTCCCATGGGTGTCCAGGTCCCTCGTCTCGGTAGGGCACATCGTGCTGCTTTCCTTCGGATCTGTAGGCACAGCAGTGTCGCGCAACTCCCTTCGCGT
>NW_017211644.1:0-17512 GCF_001704415.2 Capra hircus
GAGGAAAGCACACGTGCATGCCCCCACTAGAGACGAGGACTGACTCCGCTGGGGAGACTCCAGAAGTACCCCAAGATCCATGTCAGCACTGGAGAGGAATCCTCATGCTCCGGGACTGACTCCACACAAGGTCTTTGGCCCCGGATCGGGGAGAGGAATCCCGAGAGGCCCCCGAGCAACTCGCATGGGGACTGGCCTTTCCTGAGGCCACCAGAGCGGGTCCCTGAGGTCCCCGTCGTAAGTCGAGAGCACCTGCCTCAACTCGAGAAAATCCAGGAGGTTCTCCCCTCCAGGCGAGATGAGGCCCATTTCCGCTGAGGCGTCTTGAGGCTAAACACATCTAATATCTGGAACTTACAAAGGGTTTTCACACCCTTGCTGCAACTCAAGAAGTTCCCTGACATACCCATATCCACTCGAGAGGAAGCACGAGAGTCCCGCCCACATCCAGAGAAGCCCCGTTTGCGCCTCCTAGCTCGAGAGGAGGGATCCTTTCCCTGCGTGGTCGGGAAAGAATTCCCGGTGCCCGTTGCATCTCAAGAAGAGGCGCTCTCCACAGGAAAGGCGAGAGGAACTCCAGGGTCGTGCCACCATTCCCAGAGTCCCCCAGATGTCTCAGTCCATTCCAGGAAACCTGTTTCCCTGCACTGCCTCGACTTTCAAGCCGAGGATCGACTCACACCACGGTGGCACGTGGACAGGGAAAGCCTCTTGGGAAAGCCTCTTTGGAAAGCCTCAAAGGAAAGCCGGAATGGAAAGCCACAGATCCCTTGATTCATGGGAAGGGAAGCCCGACACTGCTGCTACAGCTCGAGAGGAAAGCGCACGTGATTGCCCCCACTCGAGACGAGGACTGACTCCCCTGGGGAGACACCAGAAGTACCCCAAGATCCATGTCAGCACTGGAGAGTTATCCTCAGGTTCCGGCATCAACTCCACACAAGGTCTTAGGCCCCGGCATCGACGGATAGGAATCCCGAGAGGCCCAATAGCAACTCGCATGTGGACCGGCCTTTCCTGAGGCAACCAGAGCGGGTCCCTGAGGTCCCCGTCGTAAGGTGAGAGCACCTGCCGCAACTCGAGAAAATCCAGGAGGTTCTCCTCTCCAGGCGAGATGAGGCCCGTTTCCGCTGAGGCGTCACCAGGGTAATCACACCTAAGCTCTGGAACTTCCAAAGGGTCCTTCACCCCCTTCTGCAACTCAAGAAGTTCCCGACATACCCGTCTCCACTCGAGAGGAAGCACGAGAGTCCCGCCCACATCCAGAGGAGCCCCGTTTCGGCCTCCTAGCTCGAGAGGAGGGATCCTTTCCCTGCGTGGTTGGGAAAGAATTCGCAGCGTTCCCGTCGCATCTCAAGAGGAGACATTCTCCACAGGAAAGGTGAGAGGTACTCCAGGGTCGTGCCACCATTCCCAGAGTCCCCCAGATGTCTCAGTCCATTCCAGGGAAACCTGTTTTCCCTGCACTGCCTCGACTTTCAAGCCGAGGATCGACTCACACCACGGTGGCACGTGGACAGCCCTGTGGGAAAGCTTCTGGGAAAGCCTCGTGGGAAAGCCTCGAGGGAAAGCCACAGATCCCTTGATCCACGCGAAGGGAAGCGTGACTCTGTGCTAGAGCTCGGGAGGAAAGCGCACGTGGATGCCCCCACTCGAGACGAGGACTGACTCCCCTGAGGAGACTCCAGAAGAACCCCAGATCCAAGTCAGCACTGGAGAGGATTCCTCAGGTTCCGGCACCGACTCCACACAAGGTCTTAGGCCCCGGCATCGACGGGAGAGGAATCCCGAGAGGCCCCCGCGCAACTCGCATGGGGACTGGCCTTTCCTGAGGCCACCAGAGCGGGTCCCTGAGGTCCCCGTCGTAAGTCGAGAGCACCTGCCGCAACTCGAGAAAATCCAGGAGGTTCTCCCTCCAGGCGAGATGAGGCCCATTTCCGCTGAGGCGTCTAGAGGCTAATCACATCTAACATCTGGAACTTCCAAAGGGTCCTTCACACCCTTGCTGCAACTCAAGAAGTTCCCCGACATACCCGTCTCCACTCGAGAGGAAGCACGAGAGTACCGCCCACATCCAGAGGAGCCCCGTTTCCGCCTCCTAGCTCGAGAGGAGGGATCCTTTCCCTGCGTGTTCGGGAAAGAATTCCGGCGTTCCCGTCGCATCTCAAGAGGAGGTGCTACACAGGAAAGGCGAGAGGAACTCCAGGGTCGTGCCACCATTCCCAGAGTCCCCAGATGTCTCAGTCCATTCCAGGGAAACCAGTTTTCCTGCACTGCCTCGACTTTCAAGCCGAGGATCGACTCACACGGTGGCACGTGGGACAGCCCTGTGGGAAAGCCTCGTGGGAAAGCCTCGAGGGAAAGCCACAGATCCATTTATACATGCGAAGGGAAGCGCGACACTGCTGCTACAGCTCGGGAGGAAAGCGCACGTGCATGCCCCACTCGAGACGAGGACTGACTCCCCTGGGGAGACTCCAGAGTACCCCAAGATCCATGTCAGCACTGGAGAGGAATCCTCAGGTTCCGGCACCGACTCCACACAAGATCTTAGGCCCGGCATCGACGGAGAGGAATCCCGAGAGGCCCCGAGCAACTCGCATGGGGACTGGCCTTTCCTGAGGCCACCAGAGCGGGTCCCTGAGGTCCCCGTCATAAGTCGAGAGCACCTGCCGCAACTCGAGAAAATCCAGGAGGTTCTCCCCTCCAGGCGAGATGAGGCCCATTTCCGCTGAGGCGTCTCGATTCTAATCACACCTAACCTCTGGAACTTCCAAAGGGTCCTTCATACCCTTGCTGCAACTCAAGAAGTTCCCCGACATACCCGTCTCCACTCGAGAGGAAGCACGAGAGTCCCGCCCACATCCAGAGTAGCCCCGTTTCCGCCTCCTAGCTCGAGAGGAGGGATCCTTTCCCTGCGTGGTCGGGAAAGAATTCCCGGCGTTCCCAGCGCATCTCAAGAGGCGGCGCTCTCCACAGGAAAGGCAAGAGGAACTCGAGGGTCGTGCCACCATTCCCAGAGTCCGCCAGAAAATTCCTTGTCGGGAATTTTATTGGCCTTCCGCGTAAACCTAGCTATTCAGCCTTTTTCCTCCAGTTAATCTTCTTACTACCCTATAATTCTTAATCTCATCTTACATTAATAAATAACAAGACTTTCCACGTCAACGCCATCCATCCATCGAATTCCCTGGATCCAGCGGGCTGGACCCCGGCACACTGAGATATCTGGGGGACTCTTGGAATGATGGCACGACACTGGAGTTTCTCTCGCCTTTCCTGTGGAGAGCGCCTCCTCATGAGATGCGACGGGAACACCGGGAATTCTTTCCGGAACATACAGGGAAAGGATACCTGACCGCGTGGTACCAGGCGGAAACGGAGCTCCTCTGGATGTGGGCGGGACTCTCGTGCTTCCTCTCGAGTGGAGTCAGGTATGTTGGGGAACTTCTAGAGTTGTAGCAAGGGTGTGAAGGACCCTTTGGAAGTTCCAGGGGTTAGGTGTGATTAGCCTCGAGACGCCTGAGCGGAAATGGGCCTCATCTCGCCTGGAGGGGAGAACCTCCTGGATTTTCTCGAGTTGCGGCAGGTGCTCTCACTTACGACGGGGACCTCAGGGACCCGCTCTGGTGGCCTCAGGAAAGGCCAGTCCCCATGCGAGTTGCTCGGGGCCTCTCGGGATTCCTCTCCCTTCGACGTCGGGGCCTAAGACCTTGTGTGGAGTCGGTGCGGAACCTGAGGATTCCTCTCCAGTGCTGACATGCATCTTGCGGTACTTCTGGAGTCTCCCCAGGGGAGTCAGTCCTCGTCTCGAGTGGGGGCATGCACGTTCGCTTTCCTCCCGAGCTGTAGCAGAACTGTCACGCTTCCCTTCGCTTGGATCAAGGGATCTGTGGCTTTCCCTCGTGGCTTTCCCACGAGGCTTTCCCACAGGGCTGTCCCACGTGCCATCGTGGTGTGAGTCGATCCTCGGCTAGAAATTCGAGGCAGTGCAGGGAAATCAGGTTTCCCTGGGAATGGACTGAGACATCTGGGGACTCTGGGGAATGGTGGCACGACCCTGGAGTTCCTCTCGGCCTTTCCTGTGGAGAAGCGCCTCCTCTTGAGATGCGCCAGGCAACGCCAGGAATTCTTTCCTGACTACGCAGGGAAAGGGATCCCTCCTCTCGAGCTAGGAGGCGGAAACGGGGCTCCTCTGGATGTGGGCGGGTCTCTGGTGCTTCCTCTCGTGTGGAGACGGGTATGTCGGGGAACTTCTTGAGTTGCAGCAAGGGTGTGAAGGACCCTTTGGAAGTTCAGAGGTTAGGTGTGATTAGACTCGAGACGCCTCAGCGGAAATGGGCCTCATCTCGCCTGCAGGGGAGAACCTCCTGGATTTTCTCGAGTTTCAGCAGGTGCTCTCCAGTTACGACCAGGACTTATGTAACCCCGCTCTGGTCCGCTCAGGAAATGCCAGTCCACTTGCGAGTTGCTAAGGGGCCCTCTCGGGATTCCTCTCCGGTCGATGACGGGGCCTAAGACCTTGGTTTGGAGTCGGTGCCCGAACCTGAGGTTTCCTCTCCAGTGCTGACATGGATCTTGGGGTACTACTGGAGTCTCCACAGGGGAGTCATCTTCGTCTCCAATGGGGGCATGCACGTGCGCTTTTCTCCGAGCATTAGGAGCAGAGTCAATTTTCCCGTTGGGTTGATCAAGGGGTTTCTTGTTTTCCCTCGAGGCTTTCCCACGAGACTTTCCCACGAGGCTTTCCCACAGGGCTGTCCCACGTGCCACCATCGTGTGAGTCGGTCCTCCGCGTGAACGTCGAGGCAGTGCAGGGTAAACAAGTTCCTCTGGAAAGGACTGAGACATCTGGGGGACTCTTGGAATGGTGGAACGACCCTGGAGTTCCTCTCACCTTTCTTGTGGAGCGTGCCTCCTCTTGAGATGCGACAGGTACGACAGGAATTCTTTCCCGGCCAATCAGGGAAAGCATCCCTCACATTGAGCTAGGAGGGGGAATTGGGGCTCCTCTGGATGTGGGTGGTACCCTGGTGATTCCTATGTAGTGGCGACGGGTCTCTCCTGGATCTTCTTGAGTTGCAACAAGGGTGTGAAGGACCCTTTGGAAGTTCCAGAGGTTAGGTGTGATTAGCCTCGAGACGTCTCAGTGGAAATGGGCCTCATCTCGCCTGAAGGGGAGAATCTCCTTCATTTTCTCGAGTTGTGGCAGGTGCTCTCGACTTACGACGGGGACCTCAGGGACCCGTTCTGTTGGCCTTAGGAAGACCAGTCCCCATGCGAGTTGCTAGAGGGCCTCTCGGGATTCCTCACCGGTAGATGCCGGGGCCCAAGACCTTCGGTGGAGTGGGGGCCAGAACCTGAGTATTCCTCTCCAGTGCTGACATGTTTTTGGGGATACTTCTGAAGTCTCCCAAGGGGAATCAGTCCTCGTCTCGAGTGGGGGCATGCGCATGCTCCTTCCTCCCGAGCTGTAGCAGCAGTGTCATGCTTCCCGTCGCGTGGATCAATGGATCTGTGGCTTTTCCTCTAGGCTTTTCCTAGAGGATTTCCCACGAGGCTTTCCCACAGGGCTGTCCCCCGTGCCACCGTGGTGTGAGGCGATCCTCGCATGAAAGTTTAAGCACTCTGTAAAAACAAGATCCTCTGGAATGGACTGAGACATCTGGGGACGCTTGGAATGGTGGCACGACCATGGAGTTCCTCTCTCCCTTCCTGTGGAGAGCGCCTCCACCTGAGATGCGACGGGAATGCCGGAAGTTCTTTCCCGACCAAGCAGGGAAAGGATCCCTCATCTCTAGCTAGGAGGATGAAACGGGGCTACTCTGGATGTGGGCAGGACCCTCGTGTTTCCTCTCGAGTGGAGATGGGAATGTCGGGGGAACTTCTTGAGTTGCAGCAAGGGTGTGAAGGACCCTTTGGAAGTTCCAGAGATTAGATGTAATTAGCCTCGAGACACCTCATTGGAAAATGGGCCTCATCTCGCCTGGAGGGGAGAACCTCCTGGATTTTCTCGAGTTGCTCAGGTGCTCCCGACTTACGACGGGGACCTCAGGGACCCGCTCTGGTGGCTTCATCAAAGGCCAGTCCCCATGCCAGATGCTGGGGGGCTTCTCTTGATAACTCTCCTGTTGATGCCCGGGCCGAACAACTTGTGTGGATTCGGGGCCGGAACCTGAGGTTTCCTCTGCAGTGCTGACATGGATATTGGGGTTCTTCTGGAGTCTCCACCTGGAGAGTCAATCCTCCTCTCAAGTGAGGGCACGCACGTGTGCTTTCCTCCCGAGCTGTAGCAGCAGGGTTCACGCTTCCCGTCGTGTGGATCAAGGGATCTGTGGCTTTCCCTGGAGGCTTTCCCACGAGGCTTTCTCACAGGGCTTTCCCTCGTGCCACCGTGGTGTGAGTTGATCCTCAGCGTGAAAGTCGAGGCAGTGCAGGGAAAACAGGTTCCTCTGAATTGGACTGATGCTGGGAGCCAGTATGAGGACTCCCGCCCGTGATAACGTCATGAGGAAGAAAGCTGACATAGGCATGGTGTGTTCAGACTTCAGGGACCCCTCTGGAAGTTCCTACGCACGTACCCCAACAAAAATCTGCCGGCTTTTTTGCTCTGCTTTTCCACTCTTCTGACATTTTCTGGAAAAAGTCAATTCAGGGCTTTAGTCTTCTGCATTTGAAAGAGTGTTTCAATCCAAAAACCCCTCTGAATGTTTCTAGCCTGCCTGCAGGACTCTTACAGCTGGGCATGTGATTGTTTGAGGCCTCCTTTCCCCAGGAGGCACAGGAAGCTTAAAACATCCTAGGAATGTAGGGGCATCCGAGGAGTCAAAATCTTTATAATAGGACTGATTAAAAGTTTCATTTTTTGGGTCAATGCTTGCTGCTAAATTTTCATATCCTTTATTTTTAGATAGAGTTGGTATATTAAAAAAACAAGTAGTAGACCTGGTATTAGCAACATTAGATCTTTGAGTTAAGTACCTTCTTTGTTATAACCCACTGCACCTTTGTTCTATAGAGATGTAACTTTAATGCTTTAAGGAAATGCAGATTAAAGAAAAACACTTCAGAGGAAACAAAATTAACATTCATTAAGGAAGAGAGCCAAAAAGTGTTTAACAAGCCTCTTGGCCAGAAGATAATGTAAATCACCAGAGACCTTTTGTATACAAAATGATGTACAGAAAGAGTCTGGGGTGCGAACGCTACATAATTTTGTGTTACCCATTGAACTCCATGTTTTATCAAAAGTATAAAAGGCTTTATGAACAATAAAGGATGGGGCCAGTTTCTCGGACCAGTTTCTCGAACTAGTCTCTCGGCCTGGTTTCTTGGGACTCAGGCTCCCCCCGTGTCTTTTTCTCTCTTTCTTCTTCTCTCCCTTTCCTTCTCTCTGCTTTTTACTTTAACTTCAGGCTGAATCTCCACCAGGGGCGCGGAGGCTCGCCAGGTCTACTTACTTGCCTGGCTGTTAAGACCTGCACGAAAGGGAGCTTAAGGCGAGGCACCCTTAGATATTCAAGGAGGGGCTGGTGGCCCAACGCAGATGGTGAAAATTCCTTGTCTGGAATTTTATTGGTCTTCCACGTAAACCAAGCTATTCAGCCCTTTTCCTCCAGTTAATCTTCTTACTACACTATAATTTCTAAATCTAATCTTACATTAATAAATAAAAAAGACTTTCCACGACAACGCCGTCCATCCGTCGAATTCCCTGGATCCAGCGGGGCTGGGCCCCGGCAGACTGAGATATCTGGGGGACTCTTGGAATGGTGGCACGACCCTGGAGTTACTCCGCTTTTCCTGTGGAGAGCGCCTCCTCATGAGATGCGACGGGAACACTGGGAATTCTTTCCCGAACATGCAGGGAAAGGATACCTGACCTCGAGGTATGAGGCGGAAACGGGGTTCCTCTGGATGTGGGCGGGATTCACGTGCTTCCTCTCGAGTGGAGTCAGGTATGTCGGGGAACTTCTTGAGTTGCAGCAAGGGTGTGAAGGACCCTTTGGAAGTTCCAGATGTTAGGTATGGTTAGCCTCGAGACGCCTCAGAGGAAAAGGGCCTCATCTCGCCTGGAGGGGAGAACCTCCTGGATTTTCTCGAGTTGCGGCAGGTGCTCCTGACTTACTACGAGGACCTCAGGGACCCGCTCTGGTGGCCTCAGGAAAGGCCAGTCCCCATGCAAGTTGCTCGGGGGCCTCTCCGGCTTCCTCTCCCGTCGATGCCGGGGCCTAAGACCCTGTGTGGAGTCGGTGCCGGAACCTGAGGTTTCCTCTTCAGTGCTGACATGGATCTTGGGGTACTTCTGGAGTCTCCCCAGGGGAGTTAGTCGTCGTCTTGTGTGGGGGCTTGAACGTGCGCTTTCCTCCCGAGCTGTAGCAGCAGTGCAACGCTTCCCTTCGCGTGGATCAAGGGATCTGTGGCTTTCCCTCGAGGCTTTCCCACGAGGCTTTCCCACAGGGCTGTCCCACGTGCCACCGTGGTGTGAGTCGATCCTCGGCTTGAAAGTCGCGGCAATCGAGAGAAAACAGATTTCCCTGGAATGGACTTAGACATCTGCGGGACTCTGGGAATAGTGGCAAGGCCCGGGAGTTCCTCTCGCCTTCCAGTGGAGAGCGCCTCCTCTTGAGATGCGACGAGAACGCCGGGAATTCTTTCCCGACCACGCATGGAAAGGATCCCTCCTCTCTAGCTAGGAGGCGGAAACGGGGCTCCTCTGGATGTGGGCGGGACTCTCTTGCTTACTCTCGAGTAGAGACGGGAATATTGGTGGACTTCTTGAGTTGCAGCAAGGGTGTGAAGGACCCTTTGGAAGTTCCAGAGGTTAGGTGTGATTAGCCTCGAGACGCCTCAGCGGAAATGGGCCTCATCTCGCCTGGAGGGGACAACCTCCTGGATTGTTTCTAGTTGCGGCAGGTGCTCTCGTCTTACGACGGGGACCTCAGGGACCCGCTCTGGTGGCCTCAGGAAAGGCCAGTCCCCATGCGAGTTGCTCGGGGGCCTCTCGGGATTCCTCTCCCGTCGATGCCGGGGCCTAAGACCCTATGTGAAGTCGGTTCTGGAACCTGAGGTTTCCTCTCCAGTGCTGACATGGATCTTGGGGTACCTCCGGAGTCTCCCTAGGGGAGTCAGTCCTCGTCTCAAGTAGGGGCATGCACGTGTGCTTTCCTCCCGAACTGCAGCAGCAGTGTTACGCTTCCCTTCCCGTGGATCAAGGGATCAGTGGCTTTCCCTCGGTGCTTTCCCATGAGGCTTTCACACGAGGCTTTCCCACAGGGCTCTCCCACGTGCCACCGTGGTGTGAGTCGATCCTCGGCTTGAAAGTCGAGGCAGTGCAGGGAAAACAGGTTTCCCTGGAATGGACTGAGACATCTGGGGGACTCTGGGAATGGTGGCACCACCATGGAGTTCCTCTCGCCTTTTCTGTGGAGAGCGCCTCTTTTTGAGATGCGACGGGAACGCCGGGAATTCTTTCCCGACCACGCAGGGAAAGGATCCCTCCTTTCGAGCTAGGAGGTGGAAACTGGACTCCTCTGGATGTGGGCGGGACTCTCGTGCTTCCTCTCGAGTGGAGACGGGTATGTCGAGGAACTTCTTGAGTTGCAGCAAGGGTGTGAAGGACCCATTGGAAGTTCCAGAGATTAGGTGTGATTAGCCTCTAGATGCCTCAGCGGAAATGGGCCTCATCTTGCCTGGAGGGGAGAACATCCTGGATGTTCTCAAGTTGCGACAGGTGCTCTCGACTTATGACGGGGACCTCAGGGACCCGCTCTGGTGGCCTCAGGAAAGGCCAGGCCCCATGCGAGTTGCTCGGGGGCCTGTCGAGATTCCTCCCCCGTCGATGCCGGGGCCTAAGATCTTGTGTGCCAGAACCTGAGGATTCCTCTCCAGTGTTGACATGGATCTTGGGGTACTTCTAAGTCCTCCCAGGGGACTTAGTCGTCGTCTTGAGTGGGGGCATGCACGTGTGCTTTCCTCCCGATCTGTAGCAGCAGTGTCACCCTTCTCTTCGCGTGGATCAAGGGATCTATGGCTTTCCCTCGTGGTTTTCCCACGAGGCTTTCCCACGAGGCTTTCCCACAGGGCTGTCCCACCCGCTACCGTGGTGTGAGTCGATCCTCGGCTTGAAAGTCGAGGCAGTTCAGGGAAAACAGGTTTCCCTGGAATGGACTGAGACATCAGGGGGACTCTGCGAATGGTGGCACGACCCTGGAGTTCCTCTTGCCTTTCCAGTGGAGAGCGCCTCCTCTTGAGATGCGACAGGAAGGCCGGGAATTCTTTCCTGACCACGCAGGGAAAGGATCCCACCTCTCGAGCTATGTGGCGGAAACGGGGCTCCTCTGGATGTGGGCGGGACTCTCGTTCTTCCTCTCGAGTGGAGATGGGTATGTCGGGGAACTTGTTGAGTTGCAGCAAGGTTGTGAAGGACCCTTTGGAAGTTCCAGAGGTTAGGTGTGATTAGCCTCGAGACGCCTCAGTGGAAATGGGCCTCATCTCGCCTGGAGGAAAGAACCTCCTGGATTTTCTCGAGTTGCGGCAGTTGCTCTCGACTTACGACGGGCCCCTTAGGGACCCGCTCTGGTGGCCTCAGGAAAGGCCAGTCCCCATGCAAGTTGCTCTGGGGCCTCTCGGGATTCCTCTCCCGCCGATGCCGGGGCCTAAGACCTTGTGTGGAGTCCGTGCCAGAACCTGAGGAGTCCTCTCCAGTGCTGACATGGATCTTGGGGTACTTCTGGAGTGTCCCCAGGGGAGTCAGTCCTCGTCTCGAGTGGGGGCATGCACGTGCGCTTTCCTCCCGAGCTCTAGCAGCAGTGTCACGCTTCCCGTCGCGTGGATCAACTGATCTTAGCCTTTCCCTTGAGGCTCTCCCACGAGGCTTTCCCAGGAGACTTTCCCACAGGGATGTCCCACGTGCCACCGTGGTGTGAGTCGATCCTCGGCTTGAAAGTCGTGGTAATCGAGGGAAAACAGTTTTCCCTGGAAAGGACTGAGACATCTGCGGGACTCTGGGAATGGTGGCACGACCCTGGAGTTCCGGTCGATTTCCTGTGGAGAGCGCCTCCTCTTGAGATGCGACGGGAACACCGGGAATTCTTTCCCGAACACGCAGGGAAAGAATCCCTCCTCTCGAGCTAGGAGGCGGAAACGGGGCTCCTCTGGATGTTGGCGGGACTCTTGTGCTTCCTCTCGAGTGTAGATGGGCATGTCAGGGAACTTCTTGAGTTGCAGCAAGGGTGTAAAGGACCCTTTGGAAGTTCCAGAGGTTAGGTGTGATTAGCCTCGAGTCGCCTCAGCGGAAATGGGCCTCATCTCGCCTGGAGGAAACAACCTCCTGGACTTTCTCGAGTTGAGGCGGGTGCTCTCGACTTATGTCTGGGATCACAGGGACCCGAAATGGTGGCCTCAGGAAAGGCCAGTCCCCATGCCAGTTGCTCGGGAGCCTCTCGGGATTTCTCTCCCATCGATGCCGGGGCCTAAGACCTGGTGTGGAGTCTGTGCGGGAACCTGAGTATTCCTCTCAGTGCTGACATGGATCTTGGGGTTCTTTGGAGTCTCCCCAGGGGAGTCAGACCGCACCTCGAGTGGGGGCATGCTCGTGCGCTTTCCTCCCCAGCTGTAGCAGCAGTGTCATGCTTCCCTTCGCGTGGATCAAGGGATCTGTGGCTTTCCCTCGAGGCTTTCCCACCAGGCTTTCCCACAGGGCTGTCCCACGTGCCACCGTGGTGTGAGTCGATCCTCGGCTTGAAGGTCAAGGCAGTGCAGGGAAAACAGGTTTCCCTGGAATGGACTGAGACATCTGGGGGACTCCTGGAATAGTGGCACGACCCTGAAGTTCCTCTCGCCTTTTCTGTGGAGAGCGCCTCCTCTTGAGATGCGACCGGAATGCCGGGAATTCTTTTCCGACCTCGCAGGGAAATGATCCCTCCTGGGTATGAGGCGGAAACGGGGCTCCTTTTGTTGTGGGCGGGACTCTCGTGCTTGCTCTCGAGTGGAGACGGGTGTGTCGGGGAAATTCTTGAGTTGCAGCAAGGGTGTGAGGACCCTTTGGAATCTCCAGAGGTTAGGTGTGATTAGCCTCGAGACGCCTCAGCAGAAATGGCCCTCATCTCGCCTGGAGGGGAGAACCTCCTGGATTTTCTCGAGTTGCGGCAGGTGCTCTCGACTCACGACGGGGACATCAGGGACCTGCTCTGGTGGCCTCAGGAAAGGACAGTCCCCATGCGAGTTGCTCGGGGGCCTCTCGGGATTCCTCCCCCGTCGATGCCGGGGCCTAAGACCTTGTGTGATGTCGGTGCGGGAACTTGAGGATTCCTCTCAGTGCTGACATGGATCTTGGGGTACTTCTGGAGTCTCCCCAGGGGAGTCAGTCCTCGTCTCGAGTGGGGGCATGCACGTGCGCTTTCCTCCTGAGCTGTAGCAGCATTGTCACGCTTACCTTTGCCTGGATCAAGGGATCTGTGGCTTTCCCTCGAGGCTTTCCCACGAGGCTTTCCCAGGAGGCTTTCCCAAGAGGTTTTCCCACAGGGCTGTCCCACGTGCCACCGAGGTGTGAGTCGATCCTCGGCTTGAATGTCGATGCAGTTCGGGGAAAACAGGTTTCCCTGGAATGGACTGAGCCATCTGGGGGACTCCTGGAATGTTGGCACGACCCTGGAGTTCCTCTCGCCTTTCCTGTGGAGAGCGCCTCCTCTTGACATGCGACGGGAACGCCGGGAATTCTTTCCCGACCACTCAGGGAAAGATCCTTCCTCTCGAGCTATGAGGCGGAAACGGGGCTCCTCTGAATGTGGGCGGGACTCTCGTGCTTCCTCTCGAGTGGAGACGGGAATGTCGGGGAAATTCCTCAGTTGCAGCAAGGGTGTGAAGGACCCTTTGGAAATTCAAGAGGTTAGGTGTGATTAGCCTTGAGAAACCTCAGCGGTAATGGGCCTCATCTGGCCTGGAAGGGAGGACCTCCTGGATTTTCTCAAGTTGCGGCAGGTACTCTGGACTTACGACGGGGAACTCATGGACCCGCTCTGGTGGCCTTAGGAAAGGCCAGTCCCCATGCGAGTTGCTGGGGGGCCACTCGCAATTCCTCTCCCGACGATGCCGTGGCCTAAGACCTTTTCTGGAGTCAGTGCCGGAACATGTGAATTCCTCTCCAGTGCTGACATAGATCTTGAGGAGATTCTGGAGTCTCCCCAGGGGAGTCAGTCCTCGTCTCGAGTGGGGGCATGCCCGTGCTTTTCCTCCCGAGCTGTACAAGCAGTGTCGCGCTTCCCGCGGCGTGGATCAAGGGATCTGTGGCTTTCCCTCGAGGCTTTCCCTCGAGGCTTTCCCTGGAGGTTTTCCCACAGGGCTGTCGTACGTGCCACCGTGGTGTGAGTCGATTCTCGTCTTGAAAGTCGAGGCAGTGCAGGGAAAACAGGTTTCCCTGGAATGGACTGAGACATCTGGTGGTCTCTGGGAATGGTGGCACGACCCTGGAGTTCCTCTCGCCTTTCCTGTGGAGAGCGCCTCCTCTTGAAATGCGACGGGAACGCCGCGAATTCTTTCCCGAACACGCAGGGAAAGGATCCCTCCTCTCGAGCTAGGAGGCGGAAACGGGGCTCCTCTGGATGTGGGCGCGACTCTCTTGCTTCCTCTCGAGTGGAGACGGGTATGTCGGGGAACTTCTTGAGTTGCAGCAAGGGTGTGAAGGACCCTTTGGAAGTTCCAGGGGTTAGGTGTGATTAGCCTCGAGACGCCTCAGCGGAAATGGGCCTCATCTCGCCTGGAGGGGAGAACCTCCTGGATTTTCTCGAGTTGCGGCAGGTGCTCTCGACTTACGATGGGGTCCTCAGAAACCCGCTCTGGTGGCCTCAGCAAAGGCCAGTCCCCATGCGAGTTGCTCCGGGGCCTCTCGGGATTCCACTCCCGTCGAGGCCAGGGCCTAAGGTTTTGTGTGGAGTCGGTGCCGGAACATGAGGATTCCTCTCCAGTGCTGACATGGATCTTGGGGTACTTCTGGAGTCTCCCCAGGGGAGTCAGTCCTCGTCTCGAGTGGGGGCATGCACGTGCGATTTCCTCCCGAGCTGTAGCAGCAGTGTCGCGCTTCCCTTCGCGTGGATCAAGGGATCTGTGGTTTCCCTCGAGGCTTTCCAACGAGGCGTTCCCACGAGGCTTTCATACAGGGCTGTCCCACATGCCACCGTGGTGTGAGTCGATCCTCAGCTTGAAAGTCGAGGCTGTGCAGGTAAAACAGGTTTCCCTGGAATGGACTGAGACGTCGGGGGACTTTGGGAATGGTCGTACTACCCTAGAATACCTCTCGCCTTTCCTGTGGAGAGCGCCTCCTCTTGAAATGCGACGGGAACGCCCGGAATTCTTTCCCGACCACGCAGGGAAAGGAACCCTCCTCTCGAGCTAGGAGACGGAAACGGGGCTCCTCTGGATGTGGGCAGGATTCTCGTGCTTCCTCTCGAGTGGAGACGGGTATGTCGGGGTACTTCTTGAGTTGCAGCAAGGTGTGTGAAGGACCGTTTGGAAATTCCAGATGTTAGAGTGTGATTAGCCTCGAGATGCCTCAGCTGAAATCGGGCCTCATCTCGCCTGGAGGGAGAACCTCCTGGATTTTCTCGAGTTGCGGCAGGTGCTTCTCGACTTACGACGGGGACCTCAGGGACCCGCATGCTGGTGGCCTCAGGAAAGGCCAGTCCCCATGCGAGTTGCTCGGGGGCCTCTCGGGATTCCTCTCCCGTCGATGCCGGGGCCTAAGACCTTGTGTGGAGTCGGTGCCGGAAACCTGAGGATTCCTCTCCAGTGCTGACATGGATCTTGGGTACTTCTGGAGTCTCCCCAGGGGAGTCAGTCCTCGTCTCGAGTGGGGGCATGCACGTGCGCTTTCCTCCCGACGCTGTAGCAGCAGTGTCCGCCTTCCCTTCGCGTGGATCAAGGGATCTGTGGCTTTCCCTCGAGGCTTTCCACGACCAGGGCTTTCCACAGGCGTCCACGTGCCACCGTGGTGTGAGTCGATCCTCGGCTTGAAAGTCGAGGCAGTGCAGGGAAAACAGGTTTCCCTGGAATGGACTGAGACATCTGGGGGACTCTGGGAATGGTGGCACGACCCTGGAGTTCCTCTCGCCTTTCCTGTGGAGAGCGCCTCCTCTTGAGATGCGACGGGAACGCCGGGAATTCTTTCCCGACCATGCAGGGAAAGGATCCCTCCTCTCGAGCTAGGAGGCGGAAACGGGGCTCCTCTGGATGTGGGCGGGACTCTCGTGCTTCCTCTCGAGTGGAGACGGGTATGTCGGGGAACTTCTTGAGTTGCAGCAAGGGTGTGAAGGACCCTTTGGAAGTTCCAGAGGTTAGGTAGTGATTAGCCTCGAGACGCCTCAGCGGAAATGGGCCTCATCTCGCCTGGAGGGGAGAACCTCCTGGATTTTCTCGAGTTGCGGCAGGTGCTCTCGACTTACGACGGGGACCTCAGGGACCCGCTCTGGTGGCCTCAGGAAAGGCCAGTCCCCATGCGAGTTGCTCGGGGCCTCTCGGGATTCCTCTCCCGTCGATGCTGCGGGCCTAAGACCTTGTGTGGAGTCGGTGCCGGAACCTGAGGATTCCTCTCCAGTGCTGACATGGATCTTGGGGTACTTCTGGAGTCTCCCCAGGGGAGTCAGTCCTCGTCTCGAGTGGGGCATGCACGTGCGCTTTCCTCCCGAGCTGTAGCAGCAGTGTCCGCTTCCCTTCGCGTGGATCAAGGGATCTGTGGCTTTCCCTCGAGGCTTTCCCACGAGGCTTTCCCACGAGGCTTTCCCACAGGGCTTGTCCCACGTGCCACCGTGGTGTGAGTCGATCCTCGGCTTGAAAGTCGAGGCAGTGCAGGGAAAACAGGTTTCCCTGGAATGGACTGAGACATCTGGGGGACTCTGGGAATGGTGGCACGACCCTGGAGTTCCTCTCGCCTTTCCTGTGGAGAGCGCCTCCTCTTGAGATGCGACGGGAACGCCGGGAATTCTTTCCCGACCACGCAGGGAAAGGATCCCTCCTCTCGAGCTATGGAGGCGGAAACGGGGCTCCTCTGGATGTGGGCGGGACTCTCGTGCTTCCTCTCGAGTGGAGACGGGTATGTCGGGGAACTTCTTGAGTTGCAGCAAGGGTGTGAAGGACCCTTTGGAAGTTCCAGAGGTTAGGTGTGATTAGCCTCGAGACGCCTCAGCGGAAATGGGCCTCATCTCGCCTGGAGGGGAGAACCTCCTGGATTTTCTCGAGTTGGAGCAGGTGCTCTCGACTTACGATGGGGACCTCAGGGACCCGCTCTGGTGGCCTCAGGAAAGGCCAGTCCCCATGCGAGTTGCTCGGGGCCTCTCGGGATTCCTCTCCCGTCGATGCCGGGGCCTAAGACCTTGTGTGGAGTCGGTGCCGGAACCTGAGGATTCCTCTCCAGTGCTGACATGGATCTTGGGGTACTTCTGGAGTCTCCCCAGGGGAGTCAGTCCTCGTCTCGAGTGGGGGCATGCACGTGCGCTTTCCTCCCGAGCTGTAGCAGCAGTGTCACGCTTCCCTTCGCGTGGATCAAGGGATCTGTGGCTTTCCCTCTAGGCTTTCCCACGAGGCTTTCCCACGAGGCTTTCCCAACAGGGCTGTCCCAAGTGACACCGTGGTGTGAGTCGATCCTCGGCTTGAAAGTCGAGGCAGTGCAGGGAAAACAGGTTTCCCTGGAATGGACTGAGACATCTGGGGGACTCTGGGAATGGTGGTACGACCCTGGAATTCCTCTCGACCTTTCCTGTGGAGAGTACCTCCTCTTGAGATGCTGACGGAAACACCAGGAATTCTTTCCCGACCACGCAGGGAAAGGATCCCTCCTCTCGAGCTAGGAGGCGGAAACGGGGCTCCTCTGGATGTGGGCGGGACCCTCGTGCTTCCTCTCTGAGTGGAGACGGGTATGTCGGGGAACTTCTTGAGTTGCAGCAAGGGTGTGAAGGACCCTTTGGAAGTTCCAGAGGTTAGGTGTGATTAGCCTCGAGACGCCATCAGCGGAAATGGGCCTCATCTCGCCTGGAGGCAGAACCTCCTGGATTTTCTCGAGTTGCAGGCAGGTGCTCTCGACTTACGACGGGGACCTCAGGGACCCGCTCTGGTGGCCTCAGGAAAGGCCAGTCCCCAATGCGAGTTGCTCGGGGGCTCTCGGGATTCCTCTCCCGTCGATGCTGGGACCTAAGACCTTTGTGTGGAGTCGGTGCCGGAACCTGAGGATTCCTCTCCAGTGCTGACATGGATCTTGGGGTACTTCTGGAGTCTCCCCAGGGGAGTCAGTCCTCGTCTCGAGTGGGGGCATGCACGGGCGCTTTCCTCCCAGCTGTAGCAGCAGTGTCACGCTTCCCTTCGCGTGGATTCAAGGAATCTGTGGCTTTCGCTCGAGGCTTTCCACACAGGGCTGTCCAACGTGTCACCGTGGTGTTAGTCGATCCTCGGCCTTGAAAGTCGAGGCAGTGCAGGGAAAACAGGTTTCCCTGGAATGGACTGAGACATTGGGGTCTCTGGGAATGGT
>NW_017211645.1:0-17511 GCF_001704415.2 Capra hircus
GTGTTGGGGCCTTATCCTGCGTGTCTGGGTTCCCGCCCACAGCCTCAACTCAGGGGAAGCAGCCCTGAGGCAAGACCTGCTGGAGGAGCCCTGCGCGCCCGCCTGATAGGCGAGAGCACAGCCAGCAGTGTAGCGAGCCTCCTCGGAGAGAGAGGAGGCAGCCGAGCCCAGTCAAGAGGAAAGCCCTGCTTGCACGGAGCTAAGTGGGCCTCCAGTACGGAGGCAGAGCTCTAGCTCTGCTCAGCCACGTGGCCACGCACATAATCATAGCCAGAGATTATACTGGCCAGCGGCGACTCTAGAACTCACGAGGACCAATGATTACTCATCAATCGAGAAAGATAACATAAAGAGAGCAGCATATCATCCGCACTCGATTCTCCGGGGGCTCATGCCATTTCGCCAGACCAAGACATATCCTAGCTTTTAGGCTCCCTCCCAGGCAATACAGGATGCTTTAGGTCATACGAAGCAGAGCACACTCAGGAGAGGATGAGACCGGTCCGACACTGAGGATGCCTTACCTTGCCTCAGCCATAGCCACACTTCCAGAGCCTTAAGCAATAGATGCACAACCATAGAGAGATGAACAAAAGGAGCTGCGTCGATATGGCATATCGATAGGAGGCCGTGATGTTCATATCGGAACCGATAGCAACGGGGGCCCGGGACCCACGCCAAGGGGCTCGGTGAGACAAATAGCGACAGGGGACGGCCAGGGTGGTGGGTTGCAACAAACTGCCAAGGGCTTCAGCAGTGAGAGCTCTGTCAGAGGGAAGGGAAGGGCAACTGCAGGGCTCCTCCAGCGGTTTCTAGGCCGCCTAGAATCAGCGCCGCACCGAGAGCACCAGGCTCCCAGGGCCCCTGGCTGGGGTTTTCAGCCCCGCACACACGGAGGCTGATTCCTTGGGTGCCCAGAAAGTGTATGACAGACGTAGGTTCCCTAGCACTCTCCTCCCCAGCAGAGACATGTGCAGGTGGTTGGGGCCTGATCCTGCGTGTCTGGGTTCCTGCCCACAGCCCCAACTCAGGGGAAGCAGCCCCTGAGGCAAGACCTGCTGGAGGAGCCCTGCGCCCCCGCCTGATAGGCGAGTGCACAGCCAGCAGGGAAGCGAGCCTCCTCGGGGGAAGAGGAGGCAGCCCAGCCCCGTCAAGTTGAAAGCCCTGCTTGCACGGAGCTAAGTGCGCCTCCAGTACGGCAGAGCTCTAGCTCTGCTCAGAGCCCCGATCTGGCAGAGTTCCTGGCGCGAGGCTGCTCTGCCGGGGGCTAGCCTTGCCCAGACTTGCCTTGCTTTTAGGCTGCCTCTCCAGGAAGGAGCAGGCAGCAGGAGCCTGGGAGTCGCCACTGGCGCCTTTCTTGCCTCAGCTCCAATCCTGCCTTGCCTTTGCACTTAGGTCCCAGTCCTCCTTAAGGAGAGCTTAGGGGCTGGTGGGTTGCACACTGCCAAGGGCTCCAGCAGTGAGAATTCTGTCAGAGGGAAGGGAAGGGCAACTGCAGGGCTCCTCCAGCGGTTGCTTGGCCGCCCAGATTCAGCGCCACACGGAGAGCACCAGGCTCCCAGGGCCCCTGGCTGGGGTTTTCAGCCCCGCACACACGGAGGCTGATTCCTTGGGTGCCCAGAAAGTGTATGACAGACGTAGGTTCCCTAGCACTCTCCTCCCCAGCAGAGACATGTGCAGGTGTTTGGGGCCTGATCCTGCGTGTCTGGGTTCCTGCCCACAGCCCCAACTCAGGGGAAGCAGCCCCTGAGGCAAGACCTGCTGGAGGAGCCCTGCGCCCCCGCCTGATAGGCGAGTGCACAGCCAGCAGGGAAGCGAGCCTCCTCGGGGGAAGAGGAGGCAGCAAGTCCCCGTCAAGCTGAAATCCCTGCTTCCACGAAGCTAAGTGCGACTCCAGTACGGCAGATCTCTAGCTCTGTTCAGAGGCCCGATCTGGCAGAGTTCCTGGCACCAAGATGCTCTGCCATAGGCGAGCCTTGCGCAGACTTGCCTTGCTTTAAGGCTCCCTCCCAGGACAGCGGAGGGCAGGGCCTAGTAGCTGAAGGCTCCAGGAAAGGCGCCCAAGCTGGCCGGCTCTTCCGAGCCTCACACAGCCTGCTCCTTCCTGGGGAGGGAGCCTTAAAGCAAGGCAAGTCTGCGCAAGGCTCGCCTATGGCAGAGCATCTTGGTGCCAGGAACTCTGCCAGATCGGGCCTCTGAACAGAGCTAGAGATCTGCCGTACTGGAGTCGCACTTAGCTTCGTGGAAGCAGGGATTTCAGCTTGACGGGGACTTGCTGCCTCCTCTTCCCCCGAGGAGGCTCGCTTCCCTGCTGGCTGTGCACTCGCCTATCAGGCGGGGGCGCAGGGCTCCTCCAGCAGGTCTTGCCTCAGGGGCTGCTTCCCCTGAGTTGGGGCTGTGGGCAGGAACCCAGACACGCAGGATCAGGCCCCAACACCTGCACATGTCTCTGCTGGGGAGGAGAGTGCTAGGGAACCTACGTCTGTCATACACTTTCTGGGCACCCAAGGAATCAGCCTCCGTGTGTGCGGGGCTGAAAACCCCAGCCAGGGGCCCTGGGAGCCTGGTGCTCTCCGTGTGGCGCTGAATCTGGGCGGCCAAGCAACCGCTGGAGGAGCCCTGCAGTTGCCCTTCCCTTCCCTCTGACAGAATTCTCACTGGCTGGAGCCCTTGGCAGTGTGCAACCCACCAGCCCCTAAGCTCTCCTTAAGGAGGACTGGGACCTAAGTGCAAAGGCAAGGCAGGATTGGAGCTGAGGCAAGAAAGGCGCCAGTGGCGACTCCCAGGCTCCTGCTGCCTGCTCCTTCCTGGAGAGGCAGCCTAAAAGCAAGGCAAGTCTGGGCAAGGCTAGCCCCCGGCAGAGCAGCCTCGCGCCAGGAACTCTGCCAGATCGGGGCTCTGAGCAGAGCTAGAGCTCTGCCGTACTGGAGGCGCACTTAGCTCCGTGCAAGCAGGGCTTTCAACTTGACGGGGCTGGGCTGCCTCCTCTTCCCCCGAGGAGGCTCGCTTCCCTGCTGGCTGTGCACTCGCCTATCAGGCGGGGGCGCAGGGCTCCTCCAGCAGGTCTTGCCTCAGGGGCTGCTTCCCCTGAGTTGGGGCTGTGGGCAGGAACCCAGACACGCAGGATCAGGCCCCAACCACCTGCACATGTCTCTGCTGGGGAGGAGAGTGCTAGGGAACCTACGTCTGTCATACACTTTCTGGGCACCCAAGGAATCAGCCTCCGTGTGTGCGGGGCTGAAAACCCCAGCCAGGGGCCCTGGGAGCCTGGTGCTCTCGGTGCGGCGCTGATTCTAGGCGGCCTAGAAACCGCTGGAGGAGCCCTGCAGTTGCCCTTCCCTTCCCTCTGACAGAGCTCTCACTGCTGAAGCCCTTGGCAGTGTGCAACCCACCACCCCCTAAGCCCTCCCCAACGACGCCTGGCACCTATGTGCAAAGGCAAGGCAGGATTGGAGCTGAGGCAAGGAAGGCACCAGTGGCGTCTCCCAGGCTCGCTCAGACAGCTCCTTCCTGGGGAGGGAGCCTAAAAGCAAGGCAAGTCTGGGCAAGGCGAGCCCCCGGCCGAGCAGCCTCGCGCCAGAAACTCTGCCAGATCGGGGCTCTGAGCAGAGCTAGAGCTCTGCCGTACTGGAGGCCCACTTAGCTCCGTGCAAGCAGGGCTTTCCTCTTGACTGGGCTCGGCTGCCTCCTCTTCTCCCGAGGAGGCTCGCTACACTGCTGGCTGTGCTCTCGCCTATCAGGCGGGCGCGCAGGGCTCCTCCAGCAGGTCTTGCCTCAGGGGCTGCTTCCCCTGAGTTGAGGCTGTGGGCGGGAACCCAGACACGCAGGATAAGGCCCCAACCACCTGCACATGTCTCTGCTGGGGAGGAGAGTGCTAGGGAACCTACGTCTCTCACACACTTTCTAGGCACCCACGGAGTCAGCCTCTGGGAGTGTGGGGATGCAAAACCCAGCCAGGGGCCCTTGGAACCTGGTGCTCTCCGTGCGGAGCTTTGTCTGGGCGGCCAAGGAACCGCTGAAGGAGCCCTGCTGTTGCCCTTCGCTTCCCTCTGACAGAGCTTTCACTGCTGGAGCCCTTGGCAGTGTGCAACCCACCAGCCCCTAAGCCCTCCTCAAGGACGCTTGGGACCTAAGTGCAAAGGCAAGGCAGGGGTAGAGCTGAAGCCAGGAAGGCGCCAGTGGCGTTTCCGAGCCTCACACAGCCTGCTCCTTCCTGGGGAGGGAGCCTTAAAGCAAGGCAAGTCTGCGCAAGGCTCGCCTATGGCAGAGCATCTTGGTGCCAGGAACTCTGCCAGATCGGGCCTCTGAACAGAGCTAGAGATCTGCCGTACTGGAGTCGCACTTAGCTTCGTGTAAGCAGGGATTTCAGCTTGACGGGGACTTGCTGCCTCCTCTTCCCCCGAGGAGGCTCGCTTCCCTGCTGGCTGTGCACTCGCCTATCAGGCGGGGGCGCAGGGCTCCTCCAGCAGGTCTTGCCTCAGGGGCTGCTTCCCCTGAGTTGGGGCTGTGGGCAGGAACCCAGACACGCAGGATCAGGCCCCAAACACCTGCACATGTCTCTGCTGGGGAGGAGAGTGCTAGGGAACCTACGTCTGTCATACACTTTCTGGGCACCCAAGGAATCAGCCTCCGTGTGTGCGGGGCTGAAAACCCCAGCCAGGGGACCTGGGAGCCTGGTGCTCTCCGTGTGGCGCTGAATCTGGGCGGCCAAGCAACCGCTGGAGGAGCCCTGCAGTTGCCCTTCCCTTCCCTCTGACAGAATTCTCACTGCTGGAGCCCTTGGCAGTGTGCAACCCACCAGCCCCTAAGCTCTCCTTAAGGAGGACTGGGACCTAAGTGCAAAGGCAAGGCAGGATTGGAGCTGAGGCAAGAAAGGCGCCAGTGGCGACTCCCAGGCTCCTGCTGCCTGCTCCTTCCTGGAGAGGCAGCCTAAAAGCAAGGCAAGTCTGGGCAAGGCTAGCCCCCGGCAGAGCAGCCTCGCGCCAGGAACTCTGCCAGATCGGGGCTCTGAGCAGAGCTAGAGCTCTGCCGTACTGGAGGCGCACTTAGCTCCGTGCAAGCAGGGCTTTCAACTTGACGGGGCTGGGCTGCCTCCTCTTCCCCCGAGGAGGCTCGCTTCCCTGCTGGCTGTGCACTCGCCTATCAGGCGGGGGCGCAGGGCTCCTCCAGCAGGTCTTGCCTCAGGGGCTGCTTCCCCTGAGTTGGGGCTGTGGGCAGGAACCCAGACACGCAGGATCAGGCCCCAAACCACCTGCACATGTCTCTGCTGGGGAGGAGAGTGCTAGGGAACCTACGTCTGTCATACACTTTCTGGGCACCCAAGGAATCAGCCTCCGTGTGTGCGGGGCTGAAAACCCCAGCCAGGGGCCCTGGGAGCCTGGTGCTCTCGGTGCGGCGCTGATTCTAGGCGGCCTAGAAACCGCTGGAGGAGCCCTGCAGTTGCCCTTCCCTTCCCTCTGACAGAGCTCTCACTGCTGAAGCCCTTGGCAGTGTGCAACCCACCACCCCCTAAGCCCTCCCCAACGACGCCTGGCACCTATGTGCAAAGGCAAGGCAGGATTGGAGCTGAGGCAAGGAAGGCACCAGTGGCGTCTCCCAGGCTCGCTCAGACAGCTCCTTCCTGGGGAGGGAGCCTAAAAGCAAGGCAAGTCTGGGCAAGGCGAGCCCCCGGCCGAGCAGCCTCGCGCCAGAAACTCTGCCAGATCGGGGCTCTGAGCAGAGCTAGAGCTCTGCCGTACTGGAGGCCCACTTAGCTCCGTGCAAGCAGGGCTTTCCTCTTGACTGGGCTCGGCTGCCTCCTCTTCTCCCGAGGAGGCTCGCTACACTGCTGGCTGTGCTCTCGCCTATCAGGCGGGCGCGCAGGGCTCCTCCAGCAGGTCTTGCCTCAGGGGCTGCTTCCCCTGAGTTGAGGCTGTGGGCGGGAACCCAGACACGCAGGATAAGGCCCCAACCACCTGCACATGTCTCTGCTGGGGAGGAGAGTGCTAGGGAACCTACGTCTCTCACACACTTTCTAGGCACCCACGGAGTCAGCCTCTGGGAGTGTGGGGATGCAAAACCCAGCCAGGGGCCCTTGGAACCTGGTGCTCTCCGTGCGGAGCTTTGTCTGGGCGGCCAAGGAACCGCTGAAGGAGCCCTGCTGTTGCCCTTCGCTTCCCTCTGACAGAGCTTTCACTGCTGGAGCCCTTGGCAGTGTGCAACCCACCAGCCCCTAAGCCCTCCTCAAGGACGCTTGGGACCTAAGTGCAAAGGCAAGGCAGGGGTAGAGCTGAAGCCAGGAAGGCGCCAGTGGCGTTTCCGAGCCTCACACAGCCTGCTCCTTCCTGGGGAGGGAGCCTTAAAGCAAGGCAAGTCTGCGCAAGGCTCGCCTATGGCAGAGCATCTTGGTGCCAGGAACTCTGCCAGATCGGGCCTCTGAACAGAGCTAGAGATCTGCCGTACTGGAGTCGCACTTAGCTTCGTGTAAGCAGGGATTTCAGCTTGACGGGGACTTGCTGCCTCCTCTTCCCCCGAGGAGGCTCGCTTCCCTGCTGGCTGTGCACTCGCCTATCAGGCGGGGGCGCAGGGCTCCTCCAGCAGGTCTTGCCTCAGGGGCTGCTTCCCCTGAGTTGGGGCTGTGGGCAGGAACCCAGACACGCAGGATCAGGCCCCAAACACCTGCACATGTCTCTGCTGGGGAGGAGAGTGCTAGGGAACCTACGTCTGTCATACACTTTCTGGGCACCCAAGGAATCAGCCTCCGTGTGTGCGGGGCTGAAAACCCCAGCCAGGGGACCTGGGAGCCTGGTGCTCTCCGTGTGGCGCTGAATCTGGGCGGCCAAGCAACCGCTGGAGGAGCCCTGCAGTTGCCCTTCCCTTCCCTCTGACAGAATTCTCACTGCTGGAGCCCTTGGCAGTGTGCAACCCACCAGCCCCTAAGCTCTCCTTAAGGAGGACTGGGACCTAAGTGCAAAGGCAAGGCAGGATTGGAGCTGAGGCAAGAAAGGCGCCAGTGGCGACTCCCAGGCTCCTGCTGCCTGCTCCTTCCTGGAGAGGCAGCCTAAAAGCAAGGCAAGTCTGGGCAAGGCTAGCCCCCGGCAGAGCAGCCTCGCGCCAGGAACTCTGCCAGATCGGGGCTCTGAGCAGAGCTAGAGCTCTGCCGTACTGGAGGCGCACTTAGCTCCGTGCAAGCAGGGCTTTCAACTTGACGGGGCTGGGCTGCCTCCTCTTCCCCCGAGGAGGCTCGCTTCCCTGCTGGCTGTGCACTCGCCTATCAGGCGGGGGCGCAGGGCTCCTCCAGCAGGTCTTGCCTCAGGGGCTGCTTCCCCTGAGTTGGGGCTGTGGGCAGGAACCCAGACACGCAGGATCAGGCCCCAACCACCTGCACATGTCTCTGCTGGGGAGGAGAGTGCTAGGGAACCTACGTCTGTCATACACTTTCTGGGCACCCAAGGAATCAGCCTCCGTGTGTGCGGGGCTGAAAACCCCAGCCAGGGGCCCTGGGAGCCTGGTGCTCTCGGTGCGGCGCTGATTCTAGGCGGCCTAGAAACCGCTGGAGGAGCCCTGCAGTTGCCCTTCCCTTCCCTCTGACAGAGCTCTCACTGCTGAAGCCCTTGGCAGTGTGCAACCCACCACCCCCTAAGCCCTCCCCAACGACGCCTGGCACCTATGTGCAAAGGCAAGGCAGGATTGGAGCTGAGGCAAGGAAGGCACCAGTGGCGTCTCCCAGGCTCGCTCAGACAGCTCCTTCCTGGGGAGGGAGCCTAAAAGCAAGGCAAGTCTGGGCAAGGCGAGCCCCCGGCCGAGCAGCCTCGCGCCAGAAACTCTGCCAGATCGGGGCTCTGAGCAGAGCTAGAGCTCTGCCGTACTGGAGGCCCACTTAGCTCCGTGCAAGCAGGGCTTTCCTCTTGACTGGGCTCGGCTGCCTCCTCTTCTCCCGAGGAGGCTCGCTACACTGCTGGCTGTGCTCTCGCCTATCAGGCGGGCGCGCAGGGCTCCTCCAGCAGGTCTTGCCTCAGGGGCTGCTTCCCCTGAGTTGAGGCTGTGGGCGGGAACCCAGACACGCAGGATAAGGCCCCAACCACCTGCACATGTCTCTGCTGGGGAGGAGAGTGCTAGGGAACCTACGTCTCTCACACACTTTCTAGGCACCCACGGAGTCAGCCTCTGGGAGTGTGGGGATGCAAAACCCAGCCAGGGGCCCTTGGAACCTGGTGCTCTCCGTGCGGAGCTTTGTCTGGGCGGCCAAGGAACCGCTGAAGGAGCCCTGCTGTTGCCCTTCGCTTCCCTCTGACAGAGCTTTCACTGCTGGAGCCCTTGGCAGTGTGCAACCCACCAGCCCCTAAGCCCTCCTCAAGGACGCTTGGGACCTAAGTGCAAAGGCAAGGCAGGGGTAGAGCTGAAGCCAGGAAGGCGCCAGTGGCGTTTCCGAGCCTCACACAGCCTGCTCCTTCCTGGGGAGGGAGCCTTAAAGCAAGGCAAGTCTGCGCAAGGCTCGCCTATGGCAGAGCATCTTGGTGCCAGGAACTCTGCCAGATCGGGCCTCTGAACAGAGCTAGAGATCTGCCGTACTGGAGTCGCACTTAGCTTCGTGTAAGCAGGGATTTCAGCTTGACGGGGACTTGCTGCCTCCTCTTCCCCCGAGGAGGCTCGCTTCCCTGCTGGCTGTGCACTCGCCTATCAGGCGGGGGCGCAGGGCTCCTCCAGCAGGTCTTGCCTCAGGGGCTGCTTCCCCTGAGTTGGGGCTGTGGGCAGGAACCCAGACACGCAGGATCAGGCCCCAAACACCTGCACATGTCTCTGCTGGGGAGGAGAGTGCTAGGGAACCTACGTCTGTCATACACTTTCTGGGCACCCAAGGAATCAGCCTCCGTGTGTGCGGGGCTGAAAACCCCAGCCAGGGGACCTGGGAGCCTGGTGCTCTCCGTGTGGCGCTGAATCTGGGCGGCCAAGCAACCGCTGGAGGAGCCCTGCAGTTGCCCTTCCCTTCCCTCTGACAGAATTCTCACTGCTGGAGCCCTTGGCAGTGTGCAACCCACCAGCCCCTAAGCTCTCCTTAAGGAGGACTGGGACCTAAGTGCAAAGGCAAGGCAGGATTGGAGCTGAGGCAAGAAAGGCGCCAGTGGCGACTCCCAGGCTCCTGCTGCCTGCTCCTTCCTGGAGAGGCAGCCTAAAAGCAAGGCAAGTCTGGGCAAGGCTAGCCCCCGGCAGAGCAGCCTCGCGCCAGGAACTCTGCCAGATCGGGGCTCTGAGCAGAGCTAGAGCTCTGCCGTACTGGAGGCGCACTTAGCTCCGTGCAAGCAGGGCTTTCAACTTGACGGGGCTGGGCTGCCTCCTCTTCCCCCGAGGAGGCTCGCTTCCCTGCTGGCTGTGCACTCGCCTATCAGGCGGGGGCGCAGGGCTCCTCCAGCAGGTCTTGCCTCAGGGGCTGCTTCCCCTGAGTTGGGGCTGTGGGCAGGAACCCAGACACGCAGGATCAGGCCCCAAACCACCTGCACATGTCTCTGCTGGGGAGGAGAGTGCTAGGGAACCTACGTCTGTCATACACTTTCTGGGCACCCAAGGAATCAGCCTCCGTGTGTGCGGGGCTGAAAACCCCAGCCAGGGGCCCTGGGAGCCTGGTGCTCTCGGTGCGGCGCTGATTCTAGGCGGCCTAGAAACCGCTGGAGGAGCCCTGCAGTTGCCCTTCCCTTCCCTCTGACAGAGCTCTCACTGCTGAAGCCCTTGGCAGTGTGCAACCCACCACCCCCTAAGCCCTCCCCAACGACGCCTGGCACCTATGTGCAAAGGCAAGGCAGGATTGGAGCTGAGGCAAGGAAGGCACCAGTGGCGTCTCCCAGGCTCGCTCAGACAGCTCCTTCCTGGGGAGGGAGCCTAAAAGCAAGGCAAGTCTGGGCAAGGCGAGCCCCCGGCCGAGCAGCCTCGCGCCAGAAACTCTGCCAGATCGGGGCTCTGAGCAGAGCTAGAGCTCTGCCGTACTGGAGGCCCACTTAGCTCCGTGCAAGCAGGGCTTTCCTCTTGACTGGGCTCGGCTGCCTCCTCTTCTCCCGAGGAGGCTCGCTACACTGCTGGCTGTGCTCTCGCCTATCAGGCGGGCGCGCAGGGCTCCTCCAGCAGGTCTTGCCTCAGGGGCTGCTTCCCCTGAGTTGAGGCTGTGGGCGGGAACCCAGACACGCAGGATAAGGCCCCAACCACCTGCACATGTCTCTGCTGGGGAGGAGAGTGCTAGGGAACCTACGTCTCTCACACACTTTCTAGGCACCCACGGAGTCAGCCTCTGGGAGTGTGGGGATGCAAAACCCAGCCAGGGGCCCTTGGAACCTGGTGCTCTCCGTGCGGAGCTTTGTCTGGGCGGCCAAGGAACCGCTGAAGGAGCCCTGCTGTTGCCCTTCGCTTCCCTCTGACAGAGCTTTCACTGCTGGAGCCCTTGGCAGTGTGCAACCCACCAGCCCCTAAGCCCTCCTCAAGGACGCTTGGGACCTAAGTGCAAAGGCAAGGCAGGGGTAGAGCTGAAGCCAGGAAGGCGCCAGTGGCGTTTCCGAGCCTCACACAGCCTGCTCCTTCCTGGGGAGGGAGCCTTAAAGCAAGGCAAGTCTGCGCAAGGCTCGCCTATGGCAGAGCATCTTGGTGCCAGGAACTCTGCCAGATCGGGCCTCTGAACAGAGCTAGAGATCTGCCGTACTGGAGTCGCACTTAGCTTCGTGTAAGCAGGGATTTCAGCTTGACGGGGACTTGCTGCCTCCTCTTCCCCCGAGGAGGCTCGCTTCCCTGCTGGCTGTGCACTCGCCTATCAGGCGGGGGCGCAGGGCTCCTCCAGCAGGTCTTGCCTCAGGGGCTGCTTCCCCTGAGTTGGGGCTGTGGGCAGGAACCCAGACACGCAGGATCAGGCCCCAAACACCTGCACATGTCTCTGCTGGGGAGGAGAGTGCTAGGGAACCTACGTCTGTCATACACTTTCTGGGCACCCAAGGAATCAGCCTCCGTGTGTGCGGGGCTGAAAACCCCAGCCAGGGGACCTGGGAGCCTGGTGCTCTCCGTGTGGCGCTGAATCTGGGCGGCCAAGCAACCGCTGGAGGAGCCCTGCAGTTGCCCTTCCCTTCCCTCTGACAGAATTCTCACTGCTGGAGCCCTTGGCAGTGTGCAACCCACCAGCCCCTAAGCTCTCCTTAAGGAGGACTGGGACCTAAGTGCAAAGGCAAGGCAGGATTGGAGCTGAGGCAAGAAAGGCGCCAGTGGCGACTCCCAGGCTCCTGCTGCCTGCTCCTTCCTGGAGAGGCAGCCTAAAAGCAAGGCAAGTCTGGGCAAGGCTAGCCCCCGGCAGAGCAGCCTCGCGCCAGGAACTCTGCCAGATCGGGGCTCTGAGCAGAGCTAGAGCTCTGCCGTACTGGAGGCGCACTTAGCTCCGTGCAAGCAGGGCTTTCAACTTGACGGGGCTGGGCTGCCTCCTCTTCCCCCGAGGAGGCTCGCTTCCCTGCTGGCTGTGCACTCGCCTATCAGGCGGGGGCGCAGGGCTCCTCCAGCAGGTCTTGCCTCAGGGGCTGCTTCCCCTGAGTTGGGGCTGTGGGCAGGAACCCAGACACGCAGGATCAGGCCCCAAACACCTGCACATGTCTCTGCTGGGGAGGAGAGTGCTAGGGAACCTACGTCTGTCATACACTTTCTGGGCACCCAAGGAATCAGCCTCCGTGTGTGCGGGGCTGAAAACCCCAGCCAGGGGCCCTGGGAGCCTGGTGCTCTCGGTGCGGCGCTGATTCTAGGCGGCCTAGAAACCGCTGGAGGAGCCCTGCAGTTGCCCTTCCCTTCCCTCTGACAGAGCTCTCACTGCTGAAGCCCTTGGCAGTGTGCAACCCACCACCCCCTAAGCCCTCCCAACGACGCCTGGCACCTATGTGCAAAGGCAAGGCAGGATTGGAGCTGAGGCAAGGAAGGCACCAGTGGCGTCTCCCAGGCTCGCTCAGACAGCTCCTTCCTGGGGAGGGAGCCTAAAAGCAAGGCAAGTCTGGGCAAGGCGAGCCCCGGCGAGCAGCCTCGCGCCAGAAACTCTGCCAGATCGGGGCTCTGAGCAGAGCTAGAGCTCTGCCGTACTGGAGGCGCACTTAGCTCCGTGCAAGCAGGGCTTTCCTCTTGACTGGGCTCGGCTGCCTCCTCTTCTCCCGAGGAGGCTCGCTACACTGCTGGCTGTGCTCTCGCCTATCAGGCGGGCGCGCAGGGCTCCTCCAGCAGGTCTTGCCTCAGGGGCTGCTTCCCCTGAGTTGAGGCTGTGGGCGGGAACCCAGACACGCAGGATAAGGCCCCAACCACCTGCACATGTCTCTGCTGGGGAGGAGAGTGCTAGGGAACCTACGTCTCTCACACACTTTCTAGGCACCCACGGAGTCAGCCTCTGGGAGTGTGGGGATGCAAACACGCCAAGGGCTCCGCGTGAGAGCTTCTGTCCAGAGGGAACCGCTGAAGGAGCCTGCAGTGCCTCGCTCCTCGACGAGCTTTGCTGCTGGCCAGGCCCCAGAATCCTCAAGGACGCTGGCCAAGGCACGGCAAGAGCACCAGGGCTCCCAGGGCCCCTGGCTGGGGTTTTCAGCCCCGCACACACGGAGGCTGATTCCTTGGGTGCCCAGAAAGTGTATGACAGACGTAGGTTCCCTAGCACTCTCCTCCCCAGCAGAGACATGTGCAGGTGTTTGGGGCCTGATCCTGCGTGTCTGGGTTCCTGCCCACAGCCCCAACTCAGGGGAAGCAGCCCCTGAGGCAAGACCTGCTGGAGGAGCCCTGCGCCCCCGCCTGATAGGCGAGTGCACAGCCAGCAGGGAAGCGAGCCTCCTCGGGGGAAGAGGAGGCAGCAAGTCCCCGTCAAGCTGAAATCCCTGCTTACACGAAGCTAAGTGCGACTCCAGTACGGCAGATCTCTAGCTCTGTTCAGAGGCCCGATCTGGCAGAGTTCCTGGCACCAAGATGCTCTGCCATAGGCGAGCCTTGCGCAGACTTGCCTTGCTTTAAGGCTCCCTCCCCAGGAAGGAGCAGGCTGTGTGAGGCTCGGAAACGCCACTGGCGCCTTCCTGGCTTCAGCTCTACCCCTGCCTTGCCTTTGCACTTAGGTCCCAAGCGTCCTTGAGGAGGGCTTAGGGGCTGGTGGGTTGCACACTGCCAAGGGCTCCAGCAGTGAAAGCTCTGTCAGAGGGAAGCGAAGGGCAACAGCAGGGCTCCTTCAGCGGTTCCTTGGCCGCCCAGACAAAGCTCCGCACGGAGAGCACCAGGTTCCAAGGGCCCCTGGCTGGGTTTTGCATCCCCACACTCCCAGAGGCTGACTCCGTGGGTGCCTAGAAAGTGTGTGAGAGACGTAGGTTCCCTAGCACTCTCCTCCCCAGCAGAGACATGTGCAGGTGGTTGGGGCCTTATCCTGCGTGTCTGGGTTCCCGCCCACAGCCTCAACTCAGGGGAAGCAGCCCCTGAGGCAAGACCTGCTGGAGGAGCCCTGCGCGCCCGCCTGATAGGCGAGAGCACAGCCAGCAGTGTAGCGAGCCTCCTCGGGAGAAGAGGAGGCAGCCGAGCCCAGTCAAGAGGAAAGCCCTGCTTGCACGGAGCTAAGTGCGGCCTCCAGTACGGCAGAGCTCTAGCTCTGCTCAGAGCCCCGATCTGGCAGAGTTTCTGGCGCGAGGCTGCTCGGCCGGGGGCTCGCCTTGCCCAGACTTGCCTTGCTTTTAGGCTCCCTCCCCAGGAAGGAGCTGTCTGAGCGAGCCTGGGAGACGCCACTGGTGCCTTCCTTGCCTCAGCTCCAATCCTGCCTTGCCTTTGCACATAGGTGCCAGGCGTCGTTGGGGAGGGCTTAGGGGTGGTGGGTTGCACACTGCCAAGGGCTTCAGCAGTGAGAGCTCTGTCAGAGGGAAGGGAAGGGCAACTGCAGGGCTCCTCCAGCGGTTTCTAGGCCGCCTAGAATCAGCGCCGCACCGAGAGCACCAGGCTCCCAGGGCCCCTGGCTGGGGTTTTCAGCCCCGCACACACGGAGGCTGATTCCTTGGGTGCCCAGAAAGTGTATGACAGACGTAGGTTCCCTAGCACTCTCCTCCCCAGCAGAGACATGTGCAGGTGTTTGGGGCCTGATCCTGCGTGTCTGGGTTCCTGCCCACAGCCCCAACTCAGGGGAAGCAGCCCCTGAGGCAAGACCTGCTGGAGGAGCCCTGCGCCCCCGCCTGATAGGCGAGTGCACAGCCAGCAGGGAAGCGAGCCTCCTCGGGGGAAGAGGAGGCAGCCAGCCCCGTCAAGTGAAAGCCCTGCTTGCACGGAGCTAAGTGCGCCTCCAGTACGGCAGAGCTCTAGCTCTGCTCAGAGCCCCGATCTGGCAGAGTTCCTGGCGCGAGGCTGCTCTGCCGGGGGCTAGCCTTGCCCAGACTTGCCTTGCTTTTAGGCTGCCTCTCCAGGAAGGAGCAGGCAGCAGGAGCCTGGGAGTCGCCACTGGCGCCTTTCTTGCCTCAGCTCCAATCCTGCCTTGCCTTTGCACTTAGGTCCCAGTCCTCCTTAAGGAGAGCTTAGGGGCTGGTGGGTTGCACACTGCCAAGGGCTCCAGCAGTGAGAATTCTGTCAGAGGGAAGGGAAGGGCAACTGCAGGGCTCCTCCAGCGGTTGCTTGGCCGCCCAGATTCAGCGCCACACGGAGAGCACCAGGCTCCCAGGGCCCCTGGCTGGGGTTTTCAGCCCCGCACACACGGAGGCTGATTCCTTGGGTGCCCAGAAAGTGTATGACAGACGTAGGTTCCCTAGCACTCTCCTCCCCAGCAGAGACATGTGCAGGTGTTTGGGGCCTGATCCTGCGTGTCTGGGTTCCTGCCCACAGCCCCAACTCAGGGGAAGCAGCCCCTGAGGCAAGACCTGCTGGAGGAGCCCTGCGCCCCCGCCTGATAGGCGAGTGCACAGCCAGCAGGGAAGCGAGCCTCCTCGGGGGAAGAGGAGGCAGCAAGTCCCCGTCAAGCTGAAATCCCTGCTTACACGAAGCTAAGTGCGACTCCAGTACGGCAGATCTCTAGCTCTGTTCAGAGGCCCGATCTGGCAGAGTTCCTGGCACCAAGATGCTCTGCCATAGGCGAGCCTTGCGCAGACTTGCCTTGCTTTAAGGCTCCCTCCCCAGGAAGGAGCAGGCTGTGTGAGGCTCGGAAACGCCACTGGCGCCTTCCTGGCTTCAGCTCTACCCCTGCCTTGCCTTTGCACTTAGGTCCCAAGCGTCCTTGAGGAGGGCTTAGGGGCTGGTGGGTTGCACACTGCCAAGGGCTCCAGCAGTGAAAGCTCTGTCAGAGGGAAGCGAAGGGCAACAGCAGGGCTCCTTCCAGCGGTTCCTTGGCCGCCCAGACAAAGCTCCGCACGGAGAGCACCAGGTTCCAAGGGCCCCTGGCTGGGTTTTGCATCCCCACACTCCCAGAGGCTGACTCCGTGGGTGCCTAGAAAGTGTGTGAGAGACGTAGGTTCCCTAGCACTCTCCTCCCCAGCAGAGACATGTGCAGGTGGTTGGGGCCTTATCCTGCGTGTCTGGGTTCCCGCCCACAGCCTCCAACTCAGGGGAAGCAGCCCCTGAGGCAAGACCTGCTGGAGGAGCCCTGCGCGCCCGCCTGATAGGCGAGAGCACAGCCAGCAGTGTAGCGAGCCTCCTCGGGAGAAGAGGAGGCAGCCGAGCCCAGTCAAGAGGAAAGCCCTGCTTGCACGGAGCTAAGTGCGGCCTCCAGTACGGCAGAGCTCTAGCTCTGCTCAGAGCCCCGATCTGGCAGAGTTTCCTGGCGCGAGGCCTGCTCGGCCGGGGGCTCGCCTTGCCCAGACTTGCCTTGCTTTTAGGCTCCCTCCCCAGGAAGGAGCTGTCTGAGCGAGCCTGGGAGACGCCACTGGTGCCTTCCTTGCCTCAGCTCCAATCCTGCCTTGCCTTTGCACATAGGTGCCAGGCGTCGTTGGGGAGGGCTTAGGGGGTGGTGGGTTGAACACTGCCAAGGGCTTCAGCAGTGAGAACTCTGTCAGAGGGAAGGGAAGGGCAACTGCAGGGCCTCCTCCAGCGGTTTCTAGGCCGCCTAGAATCAGCGCCGCACCGAGAGCACCAGGCTTCCAGGGCCCCTGGCTGGGGTTTTCAGCCCCGCACACACGGAGGCTGATTCCTTGGGTGCCCAGAAAGTGTATGACAGACGTAGGTTTCCCTAGCATACTCTCCCAGGCAGAGACATGTGCAGCGTGTTATTGGGCCTGATGCCTGCGTGTCTGGGTTCCTGCCACCAGCCCCAACTCAGTGGGAAGCAGCCCCTGAGGGAAGACCCTGCTGGAGGAGCGCCTGGCCCCCGTCCTGATGGCGAGTGCAACAGCCAGGCAGGGGAAGGCGAGCTCCTCGGGGAAGCAGGAGGGCAGCCCAGCCCCGATCAGTTGAAAGCCCTGCTTGCAACACGGAGCTAAGTGCGCCTCCAGTACGGCAGAGCTCTAGCTCTGCTCAGAGCCCCGATCTTGGCGAGTTCCTGGCGCGAGGCTGCTTCTGCTTGGGGGCTAGCCTGGCAGACTTGCCTTGCTTTTTAGGCTGTGGCCTCTGCCAGGAAGGAGGCAAAGGCAAGCAGGGCCTGGGAGTCGCCACTGGCGGCCTTTCTTAGCCTCATGCTCCATTCCTGACTTGCCTTTGCAAGCTTAGGTCCCAGTCCTCCTAAGGAGAGCTTAGGGCCTGCGTGGGTTGCACACTGCCAAAGGCTCCGAGCAGTTGAGAATTCTGTCAGAGGGAGGGAAGGGTCAACTGCAGGGTCGCTCCAGCGGTTGCTTGGCGGCCGATTCAGCGCCACACGGAAGAGCACCCAGGCTCGCCAGGTCGCCTGGGCTGGGGTTTTCAGCCCCGCACACGACGGAGGCTGGATTCCTTGGGTGCCCCAGAAAGTGTATGTAGCAGACGTACAGGTTCCTAGCAGCTCTCGCTCCCCAGCAGAGACTGTGCAGGTGTTGGGGCTGATCCTGCGTGTCTGGGTTCCTGCCCAGCCCCAACTCCAGGGGACAGCAGCCGCTGGAGCGCAAGACTGCTGGGGAGGCCTGCGGCCACCCGCCCGATAGGCGACGTGCACAGCCAGCGGGAAGCGAGCGCCTGCCAATCGGGGGAAGAGGAGGCGCAGTCCCCGTCCAAGCTTGAAATCCTGTCCTTACGCACCGAAGCTAAGTGGCGACTCAGTACGGCAGACTCTCTGCTCTGTTCAGAGGCCCCGATCTGGCAGAGTTCCTGGCACGCAAGAAATGCTCTGCCATTAAGGCGAGCTTGCGCAGACTTGCGCTTGGCTTTAAGGCTGCCTCCCCAGGAAGGAGAGGGCTGTGTGAGGTCGGAAACGCTCAGCTGGCCTTCTGGGCTTTCAGCTCTACCCTGCCTTGGCCTTTTGCTTTAGGTCCCAAGCGTCGCTTTGGGAGGGGCTTAGGGCTTGGTGGGTTGCACACTGCCAGGGTCCAGCAAGTGAAGCTCTGTGCAGAGAGAAAGCGAAGGGCAACACGCAGGGCTCTTCAGCCGGTTCTTGGCCGCCAGGACAAAGCTCCGCACGGAGAGCACCAGTTCCAA
>NW_017211646.1:0-17509 GCF_001704415.2 Capra hircus
TGGGAACTGGCCTTTCCTTGACGCCACTCAGAGCGGGTTCCCTTTGAGGTCCCAGCGTACGTTGAGAACACCTGCCACAATTTTCGAGAAAAGCCAGGAGGTTCTCCCCTCACAGGCCAACGATGAGGGCAATTTCCGCCCCTGAGGGCACTCGAGGCTAATTGACACCTAAAACTTGGAAATTCTCAAAGGTTCCTCACAACCTTGCGCTGCAAAACTCAAGAAGGTCCCCGACATACCGTCTCCACTCCATAGGAATGCACGAGGGTCCCGCCCACATCCAGAGCGAGCCCGTTTTCTGCCTCGGACCTCGAGATGACGGATCCCTTTCCCTGCTTGGCGGAAAGAATTCCCGCCACCGTTCCCGTCCCATCGTCAAGAGGAGCTCTCACAGGAAAGGCGTGGAGCGGAACTCCAGGGTCGTACCACCACTCCAAGAGCTCCCCCAGATGTCACAGCCATTCCAGAGGAACCTGTTTTCCCCACGCCTCGACTTTCAAGCGAGGATCGAATCACACCATGTGGCAGGTGGGACAGCCCTGTGGGAAAAGAGCATCCTTGGGAAAAGCCTGAAGGAAAGACTTGAGTGAAAGCTACAGATCCCTTTGACACGCGTTAGGGAAGCTGACACTGCCTGCTACAAGCTCAGGGAAGGAAAGCGCACGTGCATGCCCAACACTCGAGACGAGGACTGAACTTCCCTGGGGAGACTCCAGAAAGTACGCTCCCCAAGCAACCATGTGCAGCACTGGAGAGGAATCTCAGGATCCGCCTCGACTCCACACAAGGTCTTAGCGCCCCGGCATCGACCCAAGAGGAATCCCGAGGACCCCCTGGCAAACTTGCGATGGACGACTGGAGCTTTCCTGAGGCCACAGAGACAAGTTCCTGAGGGTCCCCGTCGTAATTCGAGAGCCACCTGCCGTAACTCGGAGAAAATCCAGGAGATTTCTCCCCTACAGGCCAAAATGCGAGGCCTATTTCCACGACGCATCTAGAGGCTAAGCCACACCTTAACTCTGCGTAACTTCCAATGGTCCGTCACACACTTTGCTGCCCAAACTCAAGAGCTTTTCCCGACCATAACCCGTCTACACTCCAAAGGAAGCACGAGGGTCCGCCCCACCATCCAGAGAAGCCCCGAATTCCCCCTCGAGGCTCCAAAGCGAGAGATCTTTTTAACCTGCTTGCATTTCCCGATGTCAAAGACCTTGTGTGAGTGGGACTGGAAACCTGAGGATTCCCTCCAGTGCTGACATGAGATTTTTGGGACTTCTGGAGTCTCCCGCAGGGGAGTCAGTCCTCGTCTCGACGTGGGGACAATGACTTTCGGGCTTTCTCCCAAGTGTAGCAGTGTCATGTACGCTTCGACCTCAGGCGTGGACTCAAGGGAATGTGTGGCTTTTCCGCGTGGAGTTTCCCAGAGTGCTGTTCCCACGAGGCTATCGCACATGGCTGTCCCCACAGTGCCACGTGGTGTGATCGATCCTCGCTTGACATGTCCGAGCAGTGGAGGTGAAAAAGTTTCTCTGGAATGGGGACTTCGAGTCATCTGGCGGCGACTCTTGGAATGGTGGCACGACCGCTGGAGCTTCTCTCGCCTTTCCAGTGGTTAGAGCGCTTGCCTCTTGACATGCGACGTGGACATGCCAGAATTCTATCCGACCACGCAGGGAAAGGATCCCTCCTCTCGAGCCAAGGAGGACAAACGGGCTTCTCTGGATGTGCAGCGGCAGATCTCCGTTGCCCTCTGCGAGTGGACAGAGGCATTATGTCGGGAACTTTCTCTTGAGTTGCAGCAAGGCGTGTGAAGACGCTTATGGAAGTGTGCCAAGAGTTAGGTGTGATTAGCCTCAGAGTGACTGCTCAGCGGAAATGGGACCTCATCTGTCCGGAGGGGAGAATCCTCTTGATTATTCTCGAGTTGGCAGAGCGGTGCTCTCGAACTTACGACGGCGGAACCACACGGACCTAGCGCTCTGGTAGGCCTCAGGTAAAGGCCATCTCCCATGCGAGTTGCTTATTGGGCCTCTCCTGGATTCCTCTCCGTCGATCTGGGGCCTAAGACCTTGTGTGAGATCAGTGCCGTAACGTGAGAGATTTCTCCCAGTGCTGACATGGATGCTTGGGTACTTCTGAGTCTCCCGCTAAAACTGGGGGTCGTTGCCTGGTCTCTGAAGTGGGGGCATGCACGTGCGCGGTTTCCTCCTCGAGCGTTAGGAAGCAGTGTGCAGCGCTTGCCCTTGCGCGTGGATCAGGGATCGTGGCTTTCCTCGAAGGCGCTTTCCCCAGACGCGCCTTTCGCCACGAGGCTTTTCGCTCCACAGGGCTGTCCCACGCATGCCACCGTGGTTGTGAGTCGATCTTCGGCTGTGAAAGTCGAGGGCAGTTGGGGCAGAAAACAGATTCCTCTGAAATTGGACGAGACATCTGGGGGATCTCTGGAATGGTGGCAGCTACCCGAAGTTCCTCTCGCCTTTCCTGTTGGAGAGGCCTCCTCTTGAGATGCGAAAGGGAACCCGGAATTCTGTTTCCCGACCACAGTAGGGGAAAGGATCCCTCGTCTCAGGCAACACGGAGGCGGAAACGGGCTCCTCTTGGATTGTGGGCTGGACCCTCTCGTGCTTCTCTCGACTGCAGACGGTATATCGGGGAACTTCTTGAGTTGGCAGCAAGGGTGTGGAAGGAACTCCTTGAGGCATCAGAGGTTAAGTGTGATCTGAGCCTCGAGAGCCTCGCATAAATTGCCTCGTTCGCCCTGGAGGTGGAGAACTCCAGGATTTTCTCGACTTGAGGCAGCGTGCTCTTCGACTAGACGGTGGACCTCAGGGACCGCTCTGGTGGCCTCAGGAAAGCAGGGTCCCGCATGCGCCAGTTGCTAGGCGGGCCTCACGGCCGCTGGGTTTCCGTTCTTCCGCTAGATAGCGCGGAACCTAAGACGCTTGTTGGCAGTTCGGAGTGCCGGGAACGCCTGAGGATTTCTCTCCAGTGCCCTGACATGGATCCTGGGGTACTTCTGGAGTCTCCCCAGGCGATTCAGTCCTCATCTCGAGTGGGGCATGCACGTGCGCTTTCCTCCCGAGCTCGTAGAACCAGTGTCAGTCTTCCCCGGCCCGACGATCAAGGGATCTGTGGCTTTCCTCTGGGCATTTCCCACCAGTTTCCCAAACGAGGCTTTCCCACAGGGCTGTCCCAAGTGCCACCGTGGTGGAGTCGATCATCTGCATGAATGTCGAGGCAGTGCAGGGAAAACAGTGTCCCTGGCATGGACTGAGATATCTGGCAGGGACTCTGGGAATGGTGGCACGACCCTGGAGTTCCTCTGCCTTTTCCTGTGGAGAGCGCCTGTTCTTGAGAGCGACGGGAACACCGGGAATTCTTTCCCGACCACAGCACTGGAAAGGATTCCCCGTCTCGAGCTATGGAGGCGGAAACGGGGCTCCTCTGGATGTGGGCGGGACTCTCGTGCTTCCTCTCGAGTGGAGACGGGTATGTTCGGGGAACTTCTTGATTTGCAGCAAGGGTGTGAAGGACCCTTTGGAAGTTCCAGAGTTTAGGTGTGATTAGCCTCGAGACGCCTCAGCGGAAATGGGCCTCATCTCGCCTGGAAGGGAAGAACCTCCTGGATTTTCTCGAGTTGTGGCAGGTGCTCTCGAATTATGACGGGGACCTCAGGGACCTGCTCTGGTGGCCTCAGGAAAGACCAGTTCCCCATGCGAGTTGCTCGGGGCCTCTCGGGATTCCTCTTCCCGTCGATGCGGGCCTAAGACCTTGTGTGGAGTCGGTGCTGGAACCTGAGGATTCCTCTCCAGTGCTGACATGGATCTTGGGGTACTTCTGGAGTCTCCCCAGGGGAGTCAGTCCTCGTCTCGAGTGGGGGCATGCACGTGCGCTTTCCTCCCGAGCTGTAGCAGCAGTGTCACGCTTCCCTTCGCGTGGCTCAAGGATCTGTGGCTTTCCCTCGAGGCTTTCCCAGGAGGCTTTCCCACGAGGCTTTTCCACAGGGCTGTCCCACGTGCCACCGTGGTGTGACGTCGATCCTCGGCTTGAAATGTCGAGGCAGTGGCAGGGAAAACAGGTTTCCCTGGAATGGACTGAGACATCTGCGGGGACTCTGGGAATGGTGGCACGACCCTGGAGTTCCTCTCTGCCTTTCCTGTGGAGAGTGCCTCCTCTTGAGATGCGACGGGAACGCCGGGAATTCTTTCCCCGACCACGCAGGAAAGGATCCCTCCTCTCGAGGCTAAGGAGGCGGAAACGGGGTCCTCTGGATGTGGGCGGGATTCTCGTGCTTCCTCTCGAGTGGAGACGGGATATGTCGGGAACCTTCTTGAGTTGCAGCAAGGGTGTGAAGGACCCTTTGGAAGTTCCAGAGGTTAGGTGTGATTAGCCTCGAGACGCCTCAGCGGAAATGGGCCTCATCTCGCCTGGAGGGGAGAACCTCCTGGATTTTCTCGAGTTGCGGCAGGTGCTCTCGACTTACGACGGGACCTCCAGGGACCCGCTCTGGTGGCCTCAGTGAAAGGCCAGTTCCCATGCGAGTTGCTCGGGGGCCTCTCGGGATTCCTCTCCCGTCGATGCTGGGCCTAAGACCTTGTGTGGAGTCAGTGTCGGAACCTGAGGATTCCTCTCCAGTGCTGACATGGATCTTGGGGTACTTCTGGAGTCTCCCCAGGGGAGTCAGTCCTCGTCTCGAGTGGGGCATGCACGTGCGCTTTCCTCCCGAGCTGTAGCAGCAGTGTCACGCTTCCCTTCGCGTGGATCAAGGGATCTGTGGCTTTCCCTCAAGGGCTTTCCAGGAGGCTTTCCCACGAGGCTTTCCCACAGGGCTGTCCCACATGCCACCGTGGTGTGAGTCGATCCTCGGCTTGAAAGTCGAGGCAGTGCAGGGAAAAACAGATTTCCCTGGAATGGACTGAGACATCTGGGGACTCTGGAATGGTGGCACTGACCCTGGAGTTCCTCTCGCCTTTCCTGTGGAGAGCGCCTCCTCTTGAGATGCGACGGGAACGCCGGGAATTCTTTCCCGACCACGCAGGGAAAGGATCCCTCCTCTCGAGCTAGGAGGCGGAAACGGGGCTCCTCTAGATGTGGGCGGGAACTCTCGTGCTTCCTCTCGAGTGGAGACGGGTATGTCGGGGAACTTCTTGAGTTGCAGCAAGGGTGTGAAGGACCCTTTGGAAGTTCCAGAGGTTAGGTGTGATTAGCCTCGAGACGCCTCAGCGGAAATGGGCCTCATCTCGCCTGGAGGGGAGAACCTCCTGGATTTTCTCGAGTTGCGGCACGGTGCTCTCGACTTACGATCGGGACCTCAGGGAGCCGCTCTGGTGGCCTCAGGAAAGGCAAGTCCCCATGCGAGTTGCTCGGCCTCACGGGGCCTCTCGGGATTTCCTCTTCCGTCGATGCTGGGGACTAAGACCTTGTGTGGAGTCAGTGCCGGAACCTGAGGATTCCTCTCCAGTGCTGACATGGATCTTGGGGTACTTCTGGAGTCTCCCCAGGGGAGTCAGTCCTCGTCTCGAGTGGGGCATGCACGTGCGCTTTCCTTCCCGAGCTGTAGCAGCAGTGTCAGGCTTCCCTTCGCGTGGATCAAGGGATCTGTGGCTTTCCCTCGAGGCTTTCCCACGAGGCTTTCCCACGAGGCTTTCCCACAGGGCTGTCCCACGTGCCACCGTGGTGTGAGTCGATCCTCGGCTTGAAAGTCGAGGCAGTGCAGGGAAAACAGGTTTCCCTGGAATGGACTGAGACATCTGGGGGACTCTGGGAATGGTGGCACGACCCTGGAGTTCCTCTCGCCTTTCCTGTGGAGAGCGCCTCCTCTTGAGATGCGACGGGAACGCCGGGAATTCTTTCCCCGACCACGCAGGGAAAGGATCCCTCCTCTCGAGCTAGGAGGCGGAAACGGGGCTCCTTCTGGATGTGGGCGGGACTCTCGTGCTTCCTCTCGAGTGGAGACGGGTAAGTCGGGGAACTTCTTGAGTTGCAGCAAGGGTGTGAAGGACCCTTTGGAAGTTTCCAGAGGTTAGGTGTGATTAGCCTCGAGACGCCTCAGCGGAAATGGGCCTCATCTCGCCTGGAGGGGAGAACCTCCTGGATTTTCTCGAGTTGCGGCAGGTGCTCTCGACTTACAGACGGGACCTCAGGGACCCGCTCTGGTGGCCTCAGGAAAGGCCAGTCCCCATGCGAGTTGCTCGGGGGCCTCTCGGGATTCCTCTCCCGTCGATGCCGGGGCCTAAGACCTTGTGTGGAGTCGGTGCCGGAACCTGAGGATTCCTCTCCCAGTGCTGACATGGATCTTGGGGTACTTCTGGAGTCTCCCCAGGGGAGTCAGTCCTCGTCTCGAGTGGGGGCATGCACAGTGCGCTTTCCTCCCGAGCTGTAGCAGCAGTGTCATCGCTTCCCTTCGCGTGGATCAAGGGATCTGTGGCTTTCCCTCGAGGCTTTCCCACGAGGCTTTCCCACGAGGCTTTCCCACAGGGCTGTCCCACGTGCCACCGTGGTGTGAGTCGATCCTCGGCTTGAAAGTCGAGGCAGTGCAGGGAAAACAGGTTTCCCTGGAATGGACTGAGACATCTGGGGACTCTGGGAAATGGTGGCACGACCCTGGAGTTCCTCTCGCCTTTCCTGATGGAGAGCGCCTCCTCTTGAGATGCGACGGGAACGCCGGGAATTCTTTCCCGACCACGCAGGGAAAGGATCCCTCCTCTCGAGCTATGAGAGCGGAAACGGGGCTCCTCTGGATGTGGGCGGACTCTCGTGCTTCCTCTCGAGTGGAGACGGGTATGTCGGGGAACTTCTTGAGTTGCAGCAAGGGTGTGAAGGACCCTTTGGAAGTTCCAGAGGTTAGGTGTGATTAGCCTCGAGACGCCTCAGCGGAAATGGGCCTCATCTCGCCTGGAGGGGAGAACCTCCTGGATTTTCTCGAGTTGCGGCAGGTGCTCTCGACTTACGACGGGGACCTCAGGGACCCGCTCTGGTGGCCTCAGGAAAGGCCAGTCCCCATGCGAGTTGCTCGGGGCCTCTCGGGATTCCTCTCCTGTCGATGCTGGGGCCTAAGACCTTGTGTGGAGTCAGTGCCTGGAACCTGAGCGATTCCTCTCCAGTGCTGACATGGATCTTGGGGTACTTCTGGAGTCTCCCCAGGGGAGTCAGTCCTCCGTCTCGAGTGGGGCATGCACGTGCGCTTTCCTCCGAGCTGTAGCAGCAGTGTCACGCTTCCCTTCGCGTGGATCAAGGGATCTGTGCCTTTCCCTCGAGGCTTTCCCACGAGGCTTTTCCCACGAGGCTTTCCCATGAGGCTTCCACAGGGCTGTCCCACGTGCCACCGTGGTGTGAGTCGATCCTCGGCTTGAAAGTCGAGGCAGTGACAGGGAAAACAGGTTTCCCTGGAATGGACTGAGAGCATCTGCAGGGACTCTGGGAATGGTGGCACGACCTGGAGTTCCTCTCACCTTTCCTGTGGAGAGCGCACTCCTCTTGAGATGCGACGGGAACGCCGGGAATTCTTTCCCGACCACGCAGGGAAAGGATCCCTCCTCTCGAGCTAGGAGGCGGAAACGGGCTCCTCTGGATGTGGGCGGGACTCTCGTGCTTCCTCTCGAGTGGAGACGGGTATGTCGGAGGAACTTCTTGAGTTGCAGTAAGGGTGTGAAGGACCCTTTGGAAGTTCCAGAGTGTTAGGTGTGATTAGCCTCGAGACGCCTCAGCGGAAATGGGCCTCATCTCGCCTGGAGGGGAGAACCTCCTGGATTTTCTCGAGTTGCGGCAGGTGCTCTCGACTTACGACGGGGACCTCAGGGACCCGCTGTGGTGGCCTCAGGAAAGGCCAGTCCCCATGCGAGTTGCTCTGGGGCCTCTCGGGATTCCTCTCACCGTCGATGCACGGGCCTAAGACCTTGTGTGGAGTCGGTGCCGGAACCTGAGGATTCCTCTCCAGTGCTGACATGGATCTTGGGGTACTTCTGGAGTCTCCCCAGGGAGTGCCAGTCCTCGTCTCGAGTGGGGGCCATGCACGTGCGCTTTCCTCCCGAGCTTTAGCAGCAGTGTCACGCTTCCCTTCGCGTGGATCAAGGGATCTGTGGCTTTCCCTCGAGGCTTTCTCAGAGGCTTTTTCCCACGAGGCTTTCCCACAGGGCTGTCCCATGTGCCACCGTGGTGTGAGTCGATACCTCGGCTTGAAAGTCGAGGCAGTGACAGGGTAAACAGGTTTCCCTGGAATGGACTGAGACATCTGGGGGACTCTGGGAATGGTAGCAACGACCCTGGAGTTCCTCTCGCCTTTCCTGTGGAGAGCGCCTCCTCTTGAGATGCGACGGGAACGCCGGGAATTCTTTCCCGACCACGCAGGGAAAGGATCCTCCTCTCGAGGTAGGAGGCGGAAACGGGGCTCCTCTGGATGTGGGCGGGACTCTCGTGCTTCGTCTCGAGTGGAGACGGGTATGTCGGGGAACTTCTTGAGTTGCAGCAATGGTGTGAATGACCATTTGGAAGTTCCAGATGATTAGAAGTGATTAGACCTCGAGACGCCTCAGCAGAAATGGGCCTCATCTCGCCTGGATGGGAGAACCTCCTGGATTTTCTCGAGTTGCGGCAGGTGCTCTCGACTTACGACTGGGGACCTCAGGGACCCGCTTCTGGTGGCCTCAGGAAAGGCCAGTCCCCATGCGAGTTGCTCGGGGCCTCTCGGGATTCCTCTCCCGTCGATGCCGGAGCCTAAGATTCTTGTGTGGGAGTCGGTGCCTGGAACCTGAGGATTCCTCTCCAGTGCTGACATAGGATCTTGGGGTACTTCTGGAGTCTCCCCAGGGCAGTCAGTCCTCTACTCCGAGTGGGGGCATGCACGTGCGCTTTCCTCCCGAGCTGTAGCAGCAGTGTCACGCTTCCCTTCGCGTGGATCAACGGGATCTGTGGCTTTCCCTCGACGGCTTTCCCAAGAGGCTTTTCCACGAGGCTTTCCACAGGGCTGTCCCACGTGCCACCGTGGTGTGAGTCGATCCTCGGCTTGAAAGTCGACGCAGTGCAGGGAAAACAGGTTTCTCTGGAATGGACTGAGACATCTGGGGGACTCTGGGAATGGTGGCACAGACCCTGGAGTTCCTCTCGCCTTTCCGGTGGAGAGCGCCTCCTCTTGAGATGCGACGGGAACGCCGGGAATTCTTTCCCGACCACGCAGGGAAAGGATCCCTCCTCTCGAGCTATGAGGCGGAAACGGGGCTCCTCTGGATGTGGGCGGGACTCTCGTGCTTCCTCTCGAGTGGAGACGGGTATGTCGGGGAACTTCTTGAGTTGCAGCAAGGGTGTGAAAGGACCCTTTGGAAGTTCCAGAGGTTAGGTGTGATTAGCCTCGAGACGCCTCAGCGGAAATGGGCCTCATCTCGCCTGGAGGGAGAACCTCCTGGATTTTCTCGAGTTGCGGCAGGTGCTCTCGACTTACGACTGGGACCTCAGGGACCCGCTCTGGTGGCCTCAGGAAAGGCCAGTCCCCATGCGAGTTGCTCGGGGGCCTCTCGGGATTCCTCTCCCGTCGATGCCGGGCCCTAGGACCTTGTGTGGAGTCTGTGCGGAATCCTGAGGATTCCTCTCCAGTGCTGACATGGATCTTGGGTACTTCTGGAGTCTCCCCAGGGGAGTCATTCCTCTTCGCGAGTGGGGATATGCACGTGGGCTTTTCCTCCCGAGCTGTAGCAGCAGTGTCACGCTTCCCTTCGCGTGGATCAATGGGATCTGTGGCTTTCCCTCGAGGCTTTCCTCAGGAGACTTTCTCCACGAGGCTTTCCCACAGGGCTGTCCCACATGCCACCGTGGTGTGAGTCGATCCTCAGCTTGAAAGTCGAGGCAGTGCAGGGAAAACAGGTTTCCGTGGAATGGAATGAGACATCTCGGGGGAGTGCTGGGAACTGGTGGCACGAACCTGGAGTTCCTCTCCCGTTTCCAAGTGGAGAGCGCCTCCTCTTGAGATGCGACGGGAAACGCCGGGAATACTTTCCCGACCACGCAGGGAAAGGATCCCTCCTCTCGAGCTATGAGGCGGAAACGGGGCTCCTCTGGATGTGGGCGGGACTCTCGTGCCTTCTTCTCGAGTGGAGTCGGGTATGTCGGGGAACTTCTTGAGTTGCAGCAAGGGTGTGAAGGACCCTTGGAAATTCCAGAGGTTTAGGTGTGATTAGCCTCGAGGAGCCTCAGTCGGAAAATGGGCCTCATCTCGCCTGGAGGGGAGAACCTCCTGGATTTTCTCGAGTTGCGGCAGGTGCTCTCGACTTACGACTGGGACCTCAGGGACCCGCTCTGGTGGCCTCAGGAAAGGCCAGTCCCCATGCGAGTTGCTCGGGGGCCTCTCGGGATTCCTCTCCCGTCGATGCCGGGCCTAAGGACCTTGTGTGGAGTCTGGTGCCGGATCCTGAGGATTCCTCTCCAGTGCTGACATGGATCTTGGGGTACTTCTGGAGTCTCCCAGGGGAGTCATTCCTCGTCTGCGAGTGGGGCATATGCACGTGCGTTTTCCATCCCGAGCTGTAGCAGCAGTGTCACGCTTCCCTTCGCGTGGATCAATGGGATCTGTGGCTTTCCCTCGAGGCTTTCTCAGGAGACTTTCCCACGAGGCTTTCCCACAGGGCTGTCCCACAGTGCCACCGTGGTGTGAGTCGATCCTCAGCTTGAAAGTCGAGGCAGTGCTAGGGAAAACAGGTTTCTGCTGGAATGGACTGAGACATCTGGGGGACTCTGGGAACTGGTGGCACGAACCTGGAGTTCCTCTCGCCTTTCCTGTGGAGAGCGCCTCCTCTTGAGATGCGACGGAAACGCCGGGAATATCTTTCCGACCACGCAGGGAAAGGATCCCTCCTCTCGAGCTATGGAGGCGGAAACGGGGCTCCTCTGGATGTGGGCGGGACTCTCGTGCTTCTCTCTCGAGTGGAGACGGGTATGTCGGGGAACTTCTTGAGTTGCAGCAAGGGTGTGAAGGACCCTTTGGAAAGTTCCAGAGTTTAAGTTGTGATTAGCCTCTGAGGACGCCTCAGTCGGAAATGGGCCTCATCTCGCCTGGAGGGGAGAACCTCCTGGATTTTCTCGAGTTGCGGCAGGTGCTCTCGACTTACGACTGGGGACCTCAGGGACCCGCTCTGGTGGCCTCAGGAAAGGCCAGTCCCCATGCGAGTTGCTCGGGGCCTCTCGGGATTCCTCTCCCGTCGATGCCGGGCCTAAGACCTTGTGTGGAGTCGGTGCCGGAACCTGAGGATTCCTCTCCAGTGCTGACATGGATCTTGGGGTACTTCTGGAGTCTCCCCAGGGAGTCAGTCCTCGTCTCGAGTGGGGGCATGCACGTGCGCTTTCCTCCCGAGCTTGTAGCAGCAGTGTCACGCTTCCCTTCGCGTGGATCAAGGGATCTGTGGCTTTCCCTCGAGGCTTTCCCACGAGGCTTTCCCACGAGGCTTTCCCACAGGGCTGTCCCACGTGCCACCGTGGTGTGAGTCGATACTCGGCTTGAAAGTCGAGGCAGTGCAGGGAAAACAGGTTTCCCTGGAATGGACTGAGACATCTGGGGGACTCTGGGAATGGTGGCACGACCCTGGAGTTCCTCTCGCCTTTCCTGTGGAGAGCGCCTCCTCTTGAGATGCGACGGAAATGCCGGGAATTCTTTCCCGACCACGCAGGGAAAGGATCCCTCCTCTCGAGGTAGGAGGCGGAAACGGGGCTCCTCTGGATGTGGGCGGGACTCTCGTGCTTCCTCTCGAGTGGAGACGGGTATGTCGGGGAACTTCTTGAGTTGCAGCAATGGGTGTGAATGACCCTTTGGAAGTTCCAGATGTTAGAGTGGATTAGACCTCCGAGACGCCTCAGCGGAAATGGGCCTCATCTCGCCTGGATGGGAGAACCTCCTGGATTTTCTCGAGTTGCGGCAGGTGCTCTCGACTTACGACTGGGGACCTCAGGGACCCGTCTCTGGTGGCCTCAGGAAAGGCCAGTCCCCATGCGAGTATGCTCTGGGGGCCTCTCGGGATTCCTCTCCCGTCGATGCCGGGCCCTAGGACCTTGTGTGGAGTCGTGTGCCGGAATCCTGAGGATTCCTCTCCAGTGCTGACATGGATCTTGGGTACTTCTGGAGTCTCCCAGGGGAGTCAGTCCTCTTCTCGAGTGGGGGCATATGCACGTGCGGTTTCCTCCCGAGCTGTAGCAGCAGTGTCACGCTTCCCTTCGCGTGGATCATGGGATCTGTGGCTTTCCCTCGAGGCTTTCTCAGGAGACTTTCTCCACGAGGCTTTCCCACAGGGCTGTCCCACATGCCACCGTGGTGTGAGTCGATCCTCAGGCTTGAAAGTCGACGGCAGTGCAGGGAAAAAAGGTTTTCCTGGAATGGACTGAGACATCTGCGGGGACTCTGGGAATGGTGGCACGAACCTGGAGTTCCTCTCGCCTTTCCAGTGGAGAGCGCCTCCTCTTGAGATGCGACGGGAACTGCCGGGAATTACTTTCCCGACCACGCAGGGAAAGGATCCCTCCTCTCGAGCTATGAGGCGGAAACGGGGCTCCTCTGGTATGTGGGCGGGACTCTCGTGCCTTCTCTCGAGTGGAGACGGGTATGTCGGGGAACTTCTTGAGTTGCAGCAAGGGTGTGAAGGACCCTTTGGAAGTTCCAGAGTTTAGGTGTGATTAGCCTCGAGAGCCTCATCGCAGAAATGGGCCTCATCTCGCCTGGAGGGGAGAACCTCCTGGATTTTCTCGAGTTGCGGCAGGTGCTCTCGACTTACGACTGGGACCTCAGGGACCCGCTCTGGTGGCCTCAGGAAAGGCCAGTCCCCATGCAGTTGCTCGGGGGCCTCTCGGGATTCCTCTCCCGTCAATGCCGGGCCCTGGGACCTTGTGTGGAGTCTGTGTCGGATCCTGAGGATTCCTCTCCAGTGCTGACATGGATCTTGGGTACTTCTGGAGTCTCCCAGGGGAGTCATTCCTCGTCGCGAGTGGAGATATGCACGTGGGTTTTCCACCCGAGCTGTAGCAGCAGTGTCAAGCTTCCCTTCGCGTGGATCATGGGATCTGTGGCTTTCTCTCGAGGCTTTCTCAGGAGACTTTCCCACGAGGCTTTCCCACAGGGCTGTCCCACATGCCACCGTGGTGTGAGTCGATCCTCAGCTTGAAAGTCGAGGCAGTGTAGGGAAAAATGGTTTCTGTGGAATGGAATGAGACATCTGGGGGAGTGTGGGAACGGTGGCACGAACCTGGAGTTCCTCTCCCGTTTCAAGTGGAGAGCGCCTCCTCTTGAGATGCGACGGAAACGCCGGGAATACTTTCCAGACCACGCAAGGAAAGGATCCCTCCTCTAGAGCTATGAGGCGGAAACGGGGCTCCTCTGCATGTGGGCGGGACTCTCGTCCTTCTTCTCGAGTGGAGTCGGGTATGACGGGGAACTTCTTGAGTTGCAGCAAGGGTGTGAAGGACCCGTGGGAAATTCCAGCGTTTAATTGTGATTAGCCTTGAGGAGCCTCATCGGAAAAGGGCCTCATCTCGCCTGGAGGGGAGAACCTAATGGATTTTCTCGAGTTGCGGCAGGTGCTCTCGACTTACGACTGGGACCTCAGGGACCCGCTCTGGTGGCCTCAGGAAAGGCCAGTCCCCATGCGAGTTGCTCGGGGGCCTCTCGGGATTCCTCTCCCGTCGATGCCGGGGCCTAAGACCTTGTGTGGAATCGGTGCCGGAACCTGAGGATTCCTCTCCAGTGCTGACATGGATCTTGGGGTACTTCTGGAGTCTCCCCAGTGGAGTCAGTCCTCCTCTCGAGTGGGGGCATGCACGTGCGCTTTCCTCTCGAGTTGTAGCAGCACTGTCGCGCTTCCATTCGCGTGGATCAAGGGATCTGTGGCTTTCCCTCGAGGCTTTCCCACGAGGCTTTCCCACAGGGCTGTCCCACGTGCCACCGTGGTGTGAGTCGATCTTCAGATTGAAAGTCGACGCAGTGCTGGGAAAACAGGTTTCCCTGGAACGGACGGAGATATCTGGGGGACTCTGGGAATGGTTGCACGACCCTGGAGTTCCTATCGCCTTTCCTGTTGAGAGAGCCTCCTCTTGAGATGCGAAGGAAATGCCGGGAATTCTTTCCCGACCACGCAGGGAAAGGATCCCTCCCCTCGAGCTAGGAGGAGGAAACAGGGCTCCTCTGGATGTGGGCGGGATTCTCGTGCTTCCTCTCGAGTGGAGACGGGCATGTCGGGGAACTTCTTGAGTTGCGGCAAGGGTGTGAAGGACCCTTTGGAAGTTCCAGAGGTTAGGTGTAATTAGCCTCGAGACGCCTCAGTGGAAATGGGCCTCATCTCGCCTGGAGGGGAGAACCCCCTGGATTTTCTCGAGTTGCGGCAGGTGCTCTCGACTTACGACGGGGACCTCAGGGACCCGTTCTGCTGGCCTCAGGAAAGGCCAGTCCCCATGTGAGTAGCTCAGGGGCCTCTCGGGATTCCTCTCCCGTTGATGTCGGAGCCTAAGGTCTTGTGTGGAGTCGGTGCTGTAACCTGAGGATTCCTCTCCAGTGCTGACATAGATCTTGGTGTACTTCTGGAGTCTCCCCAGGGCAGTCAGTCCTCTACTCGAGTGGGGGCATGCACGTGCGCTTTCCTCCCGAGCTGTAGCAGCAGTGTCACGCTTCCCTTCGCGTGGATCAACGGATCTGTGGCTTTCCCTCGACGCTTTCCCAAGAGGCTTTTCCACGAGGCTTTCCACAGGGCTGTCCCACGTGCCACCGTGGTGTGAGTCGATCCTCGGCTTGAAAGTCGACAAAGTGCAGGGAAAACAGGTTTCTCTGGAATGGACTGAGACATCTGGGGGACTCTGGGAATGGTGGCAAGACCCTGGAGTTCCTCTCGCCTTTCCGGTGGAGAGCGCCTCCTCTTGAGATGCGACGGGAACGCCGGGAATTCTTTCCCGACCACGCAGGGAAAGGATCCCTCCGCTCGAGTATGAGGCGGAAACGGGGCTGCTCTGGATTTGGGCGGGACTCTCGTGCTTCCTCTCGAGTGGAGACGGGTATGTCGGGGAACTTCTTGAGTTGCAGCAAGGGTGTGAAGGACCCTTTGGAAGTTCGAGAGGTTAGGTGTGATTAGCCTCGAGACGCCTCAGCAGAAATGGGCCTCATCTCGCCTGGAGGGGAGAACCTCCTGGATTTTCTCGAGTTGCGGCAGGTGCTCTCGACTTACGACTGGGACCTCAGGGACCCGCTCTGGTGGCCTCAGGAAAGGCCAGTCTCCATGCAGTTGCACGGGGGCCTCTCGGGATTCCTCTCCCGTCGATGCCGGGCCCTGGGACCTTGTGTGGAGTCTGTGCCGGATCCTGAGGATTCCTCTCCAGTGCTGACATGGATCTTGGGTACCTCTGGAGTCTCCCAGGGGAGTCATTCCTCTTCGCGAGTGGGGATATGCACGTGGGTTTTCCTCCCGAGCTGTAGCAGCAGTGTCACGCTTCCCTTCGCGTGGATCATGGGATCTGTGGCTTTCCCTCGAGGCTTTCTCAGGAGACTTTCCCACGAGGCTTTCCCACAGGGCTGTCCCACATGCCACCGTGGTGTGAGTCGATCCTCAGCTTGAAAGTCGAGGCAGTGCAGGGAAAAAAGTTTTCCCTGGAATGGACTGAGACATCCAGGGGACTCTGGGAATGGGGCGTGATACTGGAGTTCCTCTCGCCTTTCCTGTGGAGAGCGCCTACGCTTGAGATGAGACGGGAACGCTAGGAATACTTTCCCGACCACGCAGGGAAAGGATCCCTCCTCTCGAGCTAGCAGGCGGAAACGGGGCCACTCTGGATATGGGCGGGACCCTTGGGATCCTCTTGAGTAGAGACGGGTATGTCAGGGAACTTCTTGAGTTGCAGCAAGGGTGTGAAGGACCCTTTGGAAGTTCCAGAGTTTAAGTGTGATTACCCTCTTGTTGCCTCAGCGGAAATGGGCCTCATCTCGCCTGGATTGGGGAACCTCCTGGATTTTCTCGAGTTGCGGCAGGTGCTCTCGACTTACGATGGGGACCTCAGGGACCCACCCTGGTGCCCTCAGGAAAGGCCAGTCCCCATGGGAATTGCTCTGGGGCCTCTCGGGATTCCTCTCCCGTAGATTCCGGGTCTAGACCTTGTGTGGAGTCCGTGCCGGAACCTGAGCATTCCTCTCCAGTGCTGACATGGATCTTGGGGTACTTCTGGAGTCTCCCCAGGGGAGTCAGTCCTCATCTCGAGTGGGGCCATGCACGTGCGATTTCCTCCCGATCTGTAGCAGCAGTGTCATGCTTCTCTTCGCGTGGATCAAGGGATCTGTGTCTTTCCCTCGATGCTTTCACACGAGGCTTTCCCACAGAGCTGTCCCACGTGCCACCGTTTTGTGAGTCGATCCTCGGCTTGAAAGTCGAGGCAGTGCAGGGAAAACAGGTTTCCCTGGAATGGACTGAGACATCTGGGGGACTCTGGGAAATGGTGGCACGACCCTGGAGTTTCTCTGGCCTTTCCTGTGCAGAGCGCCTCTTCTTGAGATACGACGGTAATGCCGGGAATTCTTTCCCGACCACGCAGGGAAAGGATCCCTCCTCTCGAGTCTAGGAGGTCGGAAACGGGGCTCCTCTGGATAGTGGGCGGGACTCTCGTGCTTCCTCATCGAGTGGAGACGGGTATGTCGGGGAACTTCTTGAGTTGCCAGCTAAGGGTGTGAAGGACCCTTTGGAAGTTCCAGATGTTAGATGTGATTAGCCTCGAGACGCCTCAGCCAGAAATGGGCCTCATCTCGCCTGGAGGGAGAACCTCCTGGATTTTTCTACGAGTTGCGGCAGGTGCTCTCGACTTACGACGGGACCTCAGGGACCCGCTCTGGTGGCCTCAGGAAAGGCCAGTCCCCATGCGAGTTTGCTCGGGGCCTCTCGGGATTCCTCTCCCGTCGATGCGGGTCCTAAGACCTTGTGTGGATCGGTGCCGCGAACCTGAGTATTCCTCTCCAGTGCTGACATGGATCTTGGGGTTACTTCTGGAGTCTCCCCAGGGAGTCAGTCCTGTCGAGTGGGCATGCACGTCGCTTTCCTCCCGAGCTGTAGCAGCAGTGTCACGCTTCCCTTCGCTGGATCAAGGATCTGGGGCTTTCCCTCGAGGCTTTCCCACGAGGCTTTCCCACGAGGCTTTCCCACAGGGCTGTCCCACGTGCCACCGTGGTGTGAGTCGATCCTCGCTTGAAAGTCGAGGCAGTGCAGGGAAAACAGGTTTCCCTGGAATGGACTGAGACATCTGGGGGACTCTGGGAATGGTGGCACGACCCTGGAGTTCCTTCGATTTCCTGTGGAGAGCGCCTCCTCTTGAGATGCGACGGGAACGCCGGGAATTTTTCCCGACACGCAGGGAAAGGATCCCTCCTCTCGAGCTAGGAGGCGGAAACGGGGGCTCCTCTGGATGTGGCGGGACTCTCGTGCTTCCTCTCGAGTGGAGTGGGTATGTCGGGAACTTCTTGAGTTGCAGCAAGGGTGTGAAGGACCCTTTGGAAGTCCAGAGTTTAGGTGTGATTAGCCTC
>NW_017211647.1:0-17508 GCF_001704415.2 Capra hircus
CTCGACATTCATGCAGATGATCGACCACACAACGGTGGCACTTGGGACAGCCCTGTGGGAAAGCCTGTTTGGAAAACTTGGTGGGAATGCCCAAAGGGAAAGCCACAGATCCCTTGATCGTCGGGCCGGGGAAGACTGACACTGGTTCCTAGAGCTCGGGAGGAAAGCGCACGTGAATGCCCCCACTCGAGATGAGGACTGAATCGCCTAGGGAGACTCCAGAAGTACCCCAGGATCCATGTCAGGCCTGGAGAGAAATCCTCACGTTCCGGCCCCAACTCCAGACAAGGTCTTAGGTTCCGGCATCTACGGTAGAGGAATCCAGGGAGGTCCCCTAGCAACTCGCATGGGGACCTGCCTTTCCTGAGGCCACCAGAGCGGGTCCCTGAGGTCCCCGTCGTAAGTCGAGAGCACCTGCCGCAAGTCGAGAAAATCCTGGAGGTTCTCCCCTCCAGGCGAACAGAGGCGAATTATTGCTGAAGCATCTCGAGGCCAATCACACCTACCCCCTGAACCGTCCAAAGGTTCCTTCACACCCTTGCTGCAACTCAAGAAGTTCCCCCGATATACCCGTATGCACTCGAGAGGAAGCAGAAGGGTCCCGCTGCCGGGTCCAGCCCCGGTGGATCCAGGGAATTCGAAGGGTGGACGGCGTTGGCGTGGAAAGACTTGTTTATTTATTAATGTAAGATTAGATTAGGAAACTATAGTGTAGTAAGAAGATTAAGTGGAGGAAGAGGGCTGAATAGCTTGGTTTACGCGGAAGGCCAATAAAATTCCAGACAAGGAATTTGCACCATCTACGCTGGGCCACCGGCGCCCGCTTGAATATCTAAGGGTGCCTCGCCTTAAGCTCCCTTTCGCGCGGGTCTTAACAGCCGGGGCAAGTAAGTAGACCTGGCGAGCCTCGCGCCCCAGATGGAGATTCAGCCTGAAGTTAAAGTAAAGAGCAGAGAGAGGGAAGGGGAGAGAAGAGGAGAGAGAGAGACATGGGGGGAGCCAGAGTCCCAAGAAACCAGGCCGAGAGACTAGTTCGAGAAACTGGTCCGAGAAACTGGTCCCCGGCCCCTGGCCCCCGTCCTTTATTGTTCAGAAGGCCTTTTATACTTTTGGTAAAACACGGAGATCAATGGGTAACACAGAATTATGTAGCGTTCGCAGCCCAGACTCTTTCTATACATCATTTTGTATACAAAAGGTCTCAGGTGATTTACATTATCTTCTGGCCAAGAAGCTTGTTAACACTTTTTATCTCTCTTCCTTAATGAATGTTGATTTGTTTCCCTGAAGTGTTTTCTTTAATTTGCATCTCCTTAAAGCATTAAAGTTACATCTCTATAGAACAAAGGTGCAGTGGGATATAACAAAGAAGGTACTTAACTCGAAGATCTAATGTTGCTAATACCAGGTCTACTACTTGTTTTTCTATATACCAACTATATCTAAAAATAAAGGATATGAAAATTTGGCAGCAAGCATTGACCCAAAAAATGAAACCTTTAATCAGTCCTATTCTAAAGATTTTGACTCCTCGAAGCTCCTACATTCCTAGGATGGTTTAAGCTTCCTGTGCCTCCTGCGGTCAGGAGGCCTCAAACAATCACATGCGCAGCTGTACGAGTCCTGCAGGCAGGCTAGAAAGCCATCAGAGGTTTTTGGATTGAAACACTCTTTCAATGCAGAAGACTAAAGCCCTGAATTGACTTTTTCCAGAAAATGTCAGAAGAGTGGAAAAGCAGAGCACAAAAGCCGGCAGATTTTTGTTGGGGTACATGCTTAGGAATTTCCAGAGGGGTCCTGAAGTCTGAGCACGCCTTGCGTATGTCAGCTTCCTTCCTCATGACCTTGTCATGGGCGGGATTCCTCACACTGGCTCCCGGCATCTCACCCTTTTTAATTTTAAATAATTAATTATTTATGTTTAAAATCAGGTGCAGTTCGGTCTCGAGATTCCGAATGCTCTGCCGAAGAATCTAGACAATACAGGGAAGTATGATTATGAGGAGCAAGATTATAAACAGTAGACAGAACAGTCTTCAGAAATGAAGTTAGAGAAAGTGTGGGAAAAGTCATTGGCTTCTCCTGCGGTGGTAAAATCTAATCGGGAGTGTTCCAAGGTCTGAATCTGGTAATGCAGTTTCCCTAAGTCTAAACTAATATCTGAGCTGTTCCAAAACACAGAAAACTTGATTTTTTAACATATTGGGCATTTACACTTGTTGAGTCCAATGATTGCTGCCATACAGTTGTTGTAACACAGGAAGAACATAATTATCATATCAATAAGTTGTTACAGTTACAGGACATCTTTAAAACCACAAAAGAGCAGACATTACTTTGAGGAGTTAAACAAGATGAAAACATCCATGGTTCACAAGTCGCTACATTAGGTACGTTAAGTTTTCTGGAATCATTGGTGAAAAGAAGAACATAAGGAGAGGATAGACAAGCCAAAATAGAGTAAATAGAGTCATTTTTCGGTTGGAGTTTGCGCTGCAGCAGCTGTTAGTCCCGCCGGGATCTTGATGTTTTTTTTTTTTTTGCCTCTTCTGCCATCGCGTGCGGCGGCCAAGCTACACGAAAATATGAGCAAATAGTATACAGTTCCCATACATCTCTTTTTCTCATCAAGTCTCTATCCCATAGTTTCGCAGATGGACGCTGGCGGAGCACTGGGTCCCGTCAGTCAGTAAGTCTGGCCCCGCCCGCAGCTTTTGGTGCGCGGCTGTTTCCCGCGGCGGTGGAGGCAGAGAAGTTCCCTTTTTCTTTTGTGGCGAATCAGTCTGTCCGGGATCCAAATTGACGAATCTGCACCCCTGTGGAAAAAATATAAACACTTCCTCGACCCGCAGTAAATTCTGGGTCGGTATCTTTTTGTTATCTGGAGGAGATCTTTTTGCTTTACCAATGGCTTTTTATTTTACTGTTCCAAATGAATCAGCATTCAACTTATTACAAAGAGAACATGTTGTAAAATCTGATGGGGGAAAACTATACTTAATTTCTCCTTTTTTAATTTTTGAATTAACAAAGCATGTGAGGGTAAATGATGCAAGATCTGATCACAAGAATTTCCTATAGCAATCTGCCAATCATCAAACATTTGAAAAGCATCAAGTTGTTCTCTGTTATATGGAATTACAATTTTTGATGGCTCTTTACTAAACAATGTAATAAATCAGTATACTTGAATTAATCTTTTTAATTAATATGTCAGTAATTTTTCCTTAGGCAGAGGCCATTGTTCCACCAAGTTGGGATAAGATAAAACTATTTTTTTGGGGGTCATTGGTAGATGGAACCAATGGCCTTCTTGTCACAAGCATCCTGTAGGTATACATTTTGTGGCAAGAATAATTTAATCTCCTCTTTTGGCAATATTAATCTTAATTACTGATCATTTAAAGCCTCATTCACTTTAACAAAAGCCAACTCTGTCTCACTAGTCAACCTTTTTTTTTAGAACTGGGATTAGGATTGTTTTTTTTTTTTTTAGCAATCAAACAAAAGGCTTTAAATCTACAGAAGTCAGTTTTAAATGTGGGCATATCCAATTAATATCACCTAATAATTTTTGGAAATCATTTAAAGTTAGTAAACAATCTCTCAGCAGCTTTAAAAGGACATTATCAGTTTTAAAACTTTTGGCAGACCTAAATATAAGAAGAAAAGAGGTGTTACACAATATCTTTATAAGCTTTTTTAATGATCTTTTTATAACCCAAATCTGGTCTATAGCCTTTTAGATGACAAGTAACCATTTAATCTTTGCTTGAATACTTCCAGCAACGGGGAGCTCACTATTCACCAAGGTTTTAAACTCTCTCACCTCTTACTCTATAGCATTTTTATCCTGCATACCACCTTTTCTAATCCCACCAACTCCTTTTCAGTAATATATGTTGGCCAGGAGCTGCGCTAGTCTCTCAGCAATGTAAGAAACATCTTGTCTATTGTCTAACAGCCATGACATTTTATATCTTTGAATTAAAAAATCTTTTAAAGGCCTAGAAGCTGCAATTTTTTGCACCCAAAAAGCTAGATCTAGATCCTCTGGGGCTTTTTTTTGTCTGGTTTTTCTGTTTGGTAATAAGGTAAAAGCAAAAGCTGTGCTATTTTTTTTATTATTATTAATTGCACAGTTTTAGCAGGTGGCGAGATCAAAACTTCAATTTTTTCAGTATAATCAGAATTTACTACACAAGACACTACCGAAATTTCTTGAAAAGAAAGCAAGCTATGCCCCAGCACAAGTCTTACAATGTCCTCAGGCAGGGACTAGCCACTGGAATCTGAGTCAGGAGTTATTATTATTAAGGTGGTGGAACTGAGGTCCAGGCCTGAGCTACCTGGGGTTGTTTGGTACGGCTTGTTATCTCTGTTTAGCAGGACATTTTGGCAAAAAATGTTCTATTTGGCCTCAAGAGAAACACCTTGCATTTGTAAAGTCCTTTTTATTACGAATATTTTTGTTTGTTTGTTTTTCTTCCTTTTTTTTTTTTTTTTGGATGAGGCCCCTCCTGAGGGGATTTTATGCAAGGAGCAAGCTGTTTTAAAAGCTCTTTTGCTCAAAAATATTGTCACTATCGTTTTCAAACTTAAGCAATGTTCTGGGAGGCTTTGGATATAAAGTGGGGAGTTCTTAAGCCCTGGGGAGGCGCAAGCAGAGGTTGCAGTGGTCGCCTTAAATAAGATAACTTTTTTAAAGGTTTGGTTTGTGTAGAGGGGGAGGGGCTCTCCAGGGCGCTCAGCCGCTGCGTCCTGTAAGCACCCTCCTTCCTCGGGAGGAAGAGTAGTCTCTCTCCTTTTGTTTGCCAATGGCAGAAAATACGATCTGCATAGAAGGTGGAGACCCACTACCATTTACCGCTATAGCCTCTCCCATAGGCTATCTAACAGCCTCATGACAGGGGTCCAGAACATTTGTAATCATATTTTACAGAGCAAAAAGCATTTACAGGCCCATGCAAAGTATAGTAAGTTTTTAGCTGTTTTGTTAGCTTCACCCAAGTATCTAAATCCCTTTTTTGGAAACCAAGGACATTGCTCTCGTAACAGTAGTCTTTTAATCTTTAATTTGTCTTTTTTGTTTAACAGTTACAAAATTACTTGTATAAAGAGGTGTCATTGTTTTGAGTCATTGTTACCCATGTCAGAAAATTAAGAGTTATAGAAAAGTCTGCCTTGACAAAAAGGTTTTACCTTAGCCAAGGGGGGTTTTGTTTTAAACCCTAAGATAGCAGGTTTCTTTTCAACCTCTAGAGCACCAGGTTTCTCTTAAACCCTTGAACACTTCCCACTCCTCCTCACCCTGTCTATCCTACAGGGGGGTCCGCGGCACCCTGAGTGGGGTCCTAGCCGTCCCGAACACTCAACATTGGGGGAGTACCCGAAAGTACTCCGGGGGGAGTGATTAAGTCACTCCGGGGGGAGCAACAGAGAGTGCTCCGGGGGAGCAACAGAGAGTGCTCCGGGGGGAGCTTTTGCTCCGAGGAACCTACCTTCGAATAGCCTGTTCCGGGCGCCACTTGCCGGGGTCCAGCCCCGGTGGATCCAGGGAATTCGAAGGGTGGACGGCGTTGGCGTGGAAAGACTTGTTTATTTATTAATGTAAGATTAGATTAGGAAACTATAGTGTAGTAAGAAGATTAAGTGGAGGAAGAGGGCTGAATAGCTTGGTTTACGCGGAAGGCCAATAAAATTCCAGACAAGGAATTTGCACCATCTACGCTGGGCCACCGGCGCCCGCTTGAATATCTAAGGGTGCCTCGCCTTAAGCTCCCTTTCGCGCGGGTCTTAACAGCCGGGGCAAGTAAGTAGACCTGGCGAGCCTCCCGCGCCCCAGATGGAGATTCAGCCTGAAGTTAAAGTAAAGAGCAGAGAGAGGGAAGGGGAGAGAAGAGGAGAGAGAGAGACATGGGGGGAGCCAGAGTCCCAAGAAACCAGGCCGAGAGACTAGTTCGAGAAACTGGTCCGAGAAACTGGTCCCCGGCCCCTGGCCCCCATCCTTTATTGTTCAGAAGGCCTTTTATACTTTTGATAAAACACGGAGATCAATGGGTAACACAGAATTATGTAGCGTTCGCAGCCCAGACTCTTTCTATACATCATTTTGTATACAAAAGGTCTCAGGTGATTTACATTATCTTCTGGCCAAGAAGCTTGTTAACACTTTTTATCTCTCTTCCTTAATGAATGTTGATTTTGTTTCCCCTGAAGTGATTTTCTTTAATTTGCATCTCCTTAAAGCATTAAAGTTACATCTCTATAGAACAAAGGTGCAGTGGGATATAACAAAGAAGGTACTTAACTCGAAGATCTAATGTTGCTAATACCAGGTCTACTACTTGTTTTTCTATATACCAACTATATCTAAAAATAAAGGATATGAAAATTTGGCAGCAAGCATTGACCCAAAAAATGAAACCTTTAATCAGTCCTATTCTAAAGATTTTGACTCCTCGGAAGCTCCTACATTCCTAGGATGTTTTAAGCTTCCTGTGCCTCCTGCGGTCAGGAGGCCTCAAACAATCACATGCGCAGCTGTACGAGTCCTGCAGGCAGGCTAGAAAGCCATCAGAGGGTTTTTGGATTGAAACACTCTTTCAAATGCAGAAGACTAAAGCCCTGAATTGACTTTTTCCAGAAAATGTCAGAAGAGTGGAAAAGCAGAGCACAAAAGCCGGCAGATTTTTGCTGGGGTACATGCTTAGGAATTTCCAGAGGGGTCCCTGAAGTCTGAGCCACGCCTCTGTTGGCGTTAATGGTCCAGAGCCTTTCCCCTTCCGGACCTCCATGGAGACCTTTGTCCAATGGGGCCGGAGGATTCCCATCACCACCTGAGCCTCCCCGGGCACCACCCGCCCACATTCCAAAGGGAAGCGGGGAGCCACCAGTCTTTCCGCCTCTTTGCTCCGAGACTGAGGGGATGCACTTTCCCCTACTTGGTCAGAAAAAAAGAATTCCCGAGCGATTACCGCCTAGGTCCGAGCCATCTCAAGAGGCAGGCCAAAACCTGGGTCTCCCCACCAGGAAAGAGGGCGATAGGTAATCCTAACCTGCCAGGCTTCAGCGCACCAAGTCCCATTTGTCCCAAGGAGGTCCCGAGGCCCACCAGATGTCTCCAAAGTCCCATTATCAGAAGCGCAGGGGAAATCCTGGTTTTTCCCCACAACCGACTGCCTCGACTTTCACGCCGAAGATCGACTCAAACCACAGTGGCACGTGGGACAGCCCTGTGGTAAAGCCTCGTAGGAAAGCCTCGTGGAAAGCCTTGAGGGAAAGCCTCGAGGGAAAGCCACAGATCCCTTGATCCACGCGATGGGAAGCGTTACACTGCTTCCACAGCTCGGGAGGAAAGCGCACGTGCATGCCCCCACTCGAGACGAGGACTGACTCCCCTGGGGAGACTCCAGAAGTACCCCAAGATCCATGTCAGCACTGGAGAATAATTCTCAGTTTACGGCCCCGACTTCACAAAAGGTCTTAGGCCCCAGCATTGAAGGGAGAGGAATCCTGAGAGGCCAATAAGCAACTCGCACGGAGAGTGGCCTTTCCTGAGGCCACCAGATAGGGTCCCTGTGGTCCCCGTCGTAAATCGAGAGCACCTACCGCAACTCGAGAAAATCCTGGAGATTCTCCCCTCCAGGCTAGATGAGGCCCATTTCCGCTGAGGCGACTCGAGGCTAATCACATCTAACCTTTGGAACTTCCATTAGGGTCCTTCACACCCTTGCTGCAACTCAAGAAGTTCCCCGACATACCCTTGTCCACTCGAGAGGAAGCGCGAGCGTCCCTTGCACATCCAGAGAAGGCCCTTTTCCACCTTGTAGCTCGAGATGAGGGATCCTTTCCCTGCGTGGTCGGGAAAGAATTCCTGGCATTCCCGTCGCATCCAAGAGGAAGCGCTCTCCACAGGAAAGGCGAGAGGAACTCCAGGGTCGTGCCACCATTCCAAGAGTCCCCCAGAGGACTGAGTCCATTCCAAAGGAAACTCTTTTACCTGCACTGCCTTGACTGTCACGTTGAGGATCGGACTCACACCACGGTGGCACGTGGGACAGCCCTGTGTGTTAGCCTCGTGGGAAAGCCTCATGTGAAATCCTACAGGGAAAGCCACACATCCCTTGATCCACCCGTCGGGTAGCATGACACTGCTGCCACCGTTAGGGAGGAAAGCCCACGTGCATTTCCCCACTCGAGACGAGGACTGACTCCCCTGTGGAGAGTCCAGAAGTACCCAAAAATCCACATCAGCACTGGAGAGGAATCCGCAGTTTCCGGTCCCAACTCAACACAAGGTCTTTGACTCGGGAAATGCAAGCAGTTAAAAAGATCTCTCCTTTGGAGCCTCGAGGGGGGATCGGGGCTTCTCTGGATGTGGGCGGGACCCTCGTGCTTCCTTTGAGTGTAGACGGGTATGTCGGGAAAGCTCTTGAGTTGCAGCAAGTGTGTGAAGGAACCATTGGAAGTTCCAGAGGTTAGGTGTGCTTAGCCTCTAGATTCGTCAGTGGAAATAGGCCTCATTTTGCCTGTAGGGGAGAACCTCCTGGATTTTCTCGAGTTACGGCAGGTGCTCTCGAATTACGACGGGGACCTCAGGGAACCTGTCTCGTGGCCTCAGGAAAGGCCAGTCCCCATGCAAGTTGCCAGGGGGACTCTCGGGATTCCTCTTGGGTCGATGCCGGGGCCTAAGACCTTGTGTGGAGTCGAGGCCGGATCCTGAGGATTCCTCTCCAGTGCTGACATGGTTCTTGGGTACTTCTAGAGTCTCCCCAGGGAAGTCAGTCCTCGTCTCGAGTGTGGGCATGCACGTGCGCTTTCCTCCCGAGCTGTAGCAGCAGTGTCACGCTTCCTAACGCGTGGTCAAGGGATCTGTAGCTTTCACTCAAGTCTTTCCTTCAAGGCTTTCCCAAGAGTCTTTCCCACAGGGCTGTCCCACCTGCCACCATGGTGTGAGTCGATCCTCGGCTTGAAAGTCGAGGCAGTGCAGGGAAAACAGGTTCCTCTGGAATGGACTGTGACATCTGGGGGACTCTTGGAATGGTGGTACGACCCTGGAGTTCCGCTCGCCTTTCCTGTGGAGAGCGCCTCCTCTTGAGATGGGACGGGAACGCCGGGAATTCTTTCCCGACCAAGCAGGGAAAGGATCCGTCATCTCGAGGTCCGAGGCAGAAACGGGGCTCCTCTGGATGTGGGCGGGACCCTCGTGCTTCCTCTGGAGTGGAGACGGTATGTCGGGGAACTTCTTGAGTTTCAGCAAGGTTGTGAAGGAACCTTTGGAATTTCCAGAGTTTAGGTGTGATTAGCCTCGAGTGCCTCAGCGGAAATTGGCCTCATCTTGCCTGGAGGGGAGAAACCTCCTGGATTTTCTCGAATTGTGGCAGGTGTTCTCAACGTACGCTGGGACCTCAGGGACCCGCTCTGGTGGCGTCAGGAAAGGCCAGTTCCCATCCGAGTGGCTACGGGGCCTCTCAGGATTCCTCTCCCGTCGATGGTGGGGCCTAAGACCTTGTGTGAACTCGAGGCCGGTACCTGAGGATTCCTCTCCCGTGGTGACATGGTTCTTGGGGTACTTCTTGAGTCTCCCCAGGGGTGTCAGTCCTCTTCTCAGCGGGATCATGCAAGAACGCTTACCTCCTGAGCTGCAGTAGCAGTGTCACGCTGCCCGTCGCGTGGATCAAGAGATCTATGTCTTTCCCTCGAGGTATTTCTCACGGGGCTTTCCCTCGAGGCTTTCCCACGAGGCTTTCCCACATCGCTGTCCCACGTGCCACCATGGTGCCAGTCGATCCTCGGCGTGAAAATCAAGGCAGTGCAGGGAAAACAGGTTCCTCTGGAATGGACTGAGACATCTGGGGGACTCTTGGAATTGTGGCACGACCCTGGAGTTCCTCTCGCCTTTCCTGTGGAGAGCGCCTCTTCTTGAGATGCGGTGGGAACGCCGGGAATACTTTCCCGACCAAGCAGGGAAAGTCCCGTGGTCCAGCCCCGGTGGATCCAGCGTGATTCGAAGGTGGGGACGTAGTCGTCGTCTTTGGAAATATACATATTTAATCCCAGATATAAAGAGATTAGAAATGGATTGTGTAGTAGGAAGATTATTGGAGAAAAAGAGGCTGAATAACTTGGATTACGTGGAATAGCATCCATCCTCCAGTAGAGAATTCAGCCAGAAAAACGGGAGCAAAAAAGAAGCGACATGGGGGAATCAGTCTTTCCGGAAACTGATCTGATTTCTTTATTTTTGGTTTTGCTTGTATACCTCTTGTTACACATAGGGATGAATACAGAGTCACGCAGGAGTCGGCATCCTGACCTTTATCAAAATCAGGTGCTTCACATAAATGTATAAAAAAAAGGTCTTAGGGATCTTACATCATCTTCTGGCCATGAATGAGACCTGCTGACATTTTATGATCCTTTCTTTCTGATAACCAAATAAACTTATTTCTTCCAAGGGTGTTTTTTCTTAAACCAGGCACCACCCTCCAAATAAAGTTACATTCCTATAGGGTGAGGGTGTAGTGAGTTACAATCAAGAAAGGAATTTATTTAACCCAAGGTTAACATGATTAGTCTTAAAGGTGAATTCTTATTTCTCCTATATGCTTAAAGGTTAATACTTATTTCTCCTATATACTAGTTATATTCATTATAAGGGTAGGGAACATGGAGATTTATCAGCAAACATCAGCCTAACAAATGAAAATCCTTTCATCAATTCTCCCCTTAAGATCTATTTAGTCTTAAGATATGATAAAGTTACATTCTTACATAGAAAGGACACAGTGATATATAACAAAGTACAGTGATCTATTACAAAAGTGAAAATCCATTAACTCAAAAAGTCTAGTATTGCTAACATCAAAAACTGCTATATTTCCTTTGCTATATTCCAAATACATTGATTAATATATTCCCAAGTGCCTAAGGATATGGAGGCCTGGTGGCAATCATTGACTCAACAAGAAGAAAAAGTCCTATGCTAATTAAGACTCTCAAAATACTCCAAAACTCTCTGTGCTGTTTACAGTTGAGAGGCAGTAAACAATCTTGTGCCTAGTGGCAGCAGTATGGATAATCCTGTCACACAAGCTGGTCTGTCAGCAGAGAGGTTTGACCTAAAATATCCTTGTCCCACCCAGAGCAGGGAATTAGCAGCAATTTTTGACACAACAAATGAAGAACCCTTCACCAATATAATTCCTAACCAACTATACTAATAATTTCTAACTCCCCAAAATAATTTGCCTTTAGTAAGTCTAAAACATCTCATGCCTCTCAGGTTGGGAGGCTGTAAACAATCACATGTGGCCGGACAAACCTATAAAGGTGGGCTAGATAACCTTCAGAGGAGTCGGCAAGCTGAAACACTCTTGTCATGCCCAAGAATATTTATTGCCTTGAAGCTGCACGTTTACTTCTTCTCCGAGAGAAACAGTTATGGGGAGAGCCCCCGTAAAGTCAGAAGTGTAGGTGAGAGCATAAAACAGACTCTGGTTTTGGGGTTCGATGCTCGGGAACAGGGGTTACCTGAGGCTTGATCACGCCTTTGCGCATGCCAAGCCTCCTTCCTCATGACCTTTGCCATAGGCGGAATTCCTCACGCTGGTCCCCGGAAGGAAAGGATCCCTCATCTCGAGCGACGAGGCGGAAACGCGCCTCCTGTGGATGTAGGGGGGACCATCTTGCTTATTCTCGAGTGGAGACGGGTATGTCGGGGAACTTTTTGAGTTGCAGCAAGGGTGTAAAGTACCTTTTGGAAGTTCCAGAGGTTAGGTGTGATTAGCCTCGAGACACCTCAGTGGAAATGGGCCTCATCTCGCCTGGAGGGGAGAACCTCCTGGATTTTCTCGAGTTGCGGCAGGTGCTCTCGACTTACGACGGGGACCTCAGGGGCCAGCTCTGGTGGCCTCAGGAAAGGCCAGTCCCCATTCAAGTTTCTAGGGGGCCTCTCAGGATTCCTCTCCTGTCGATGCTGGGGCCTAAGACCTTGTGTGAAGTCGGGGCTGGAACCTGAAGATTCCTCTCCAGTGCTGACATGGATCTTGTGGTACTTCTGGAGTCTCCCCAGGGGAGTCAGGTCCTCGTCTCGAGTGGGGGCATGCACGTGCGCTTTCCTCCTGAGCGGTAGCAGCAGTGTCACGCTTCCCGTTGCGTGGATCAAGGGATCTGTGGCTTTCCCTCTAGGCTTTCCCATGAGGCTTTCCCACAGGGCTGTCCCACATGCCACCTTGGTGTGAGACGATCCTCGGCGTGAAAGTCATGGCAGTGCAGGGAAAACAGGTTCCTCTGGAATGGACTGAGACATCTGGGGAACTCTTGGAATGGTGGCACGACCCTGGAGTTCCTCTGGCCTTTCCTGTGGAGAGCACTTCCTCTTGAGATGCGACGGGAACGCCAGGAATTCTTTCCCGACCACGCAGGGAAAGGATCCCTCCTCTCTAGATACGAGGCGGAAACGGGGCTCCTCTGGATGTGGGTGGGACCCTCGTGCTTAATCTCGAGTGGAGACGGGTATGTCGGTGATCTTCTTGACTTGCCGCAGGGGTGTCAAAGACCCTTTGGAAGTTCCAGAGGTTAGGTGTGATTAGCCTCGAGATGCCTCAGGGGAAATGGGCCTCATCTCGCCTGGAGGGGAGAACCTCCTGGATTATCTTGAGTTGGAGCAGGTGCTCTCGTCTTAGCATGGGACCTCAGGGACCCGCTCCTGTGGCCTCAGAAAAGGCCAGTGCCCATGGGAGTTGCTAGGGGGCCTCTCAGGATTCCTCTCACGTCGATGCCGGGGCCTAAGACCTTGTGTGGAGAGCCCGAGCGGAGGCGGCGCGGAGCGTTTCGGTTCTCAGTGCCTGGGGCACCGGTGTGTGGTGTGAGACTGCGGCGGAGCCTCTACACTGAAGGTGCGAGAGGTTGGCAGCTTCGATTGAAGCACATCGAGCGGCGACAGCAGTGAAAGTCATGAGCGACAGCGGCGAGGAGAACTACGGCGAGGGGGAATCCCGTTCTGCTTCCAGAAGCGGAAGTGCTCATGGATCTGGGAAATCTGCAAGTCATACCCCTGCAAGGTCTCGCTCCAAGGAAGATTCCAGGCGTTCCAGATCAAAGTCCAGGTCCAGATCGGAATCTAGGTCTAGATCCAGAAGAAGTTCTCGGAGGCATTATACAAAGGTCACGATCTCGGTCCCGGTCCCATAGAAGATCTCGTAGCAGATCTTACAGCAGAGATTATCGAAGACGGCATAGCCACAGTCATTCTCCCATGTCTACTCCGCTGGCGTCATGTTGGGAATCGGGCAAATCCTGATCCTAACTGTTGTCTTGGAGTATTTGGATTTGAGCTTGTATACTACAGAAAGAGATCTAAGAGAAATGTTCTCTAAATATGGCCCAATTGCTGATGTATCTATTGTATATGACCAGCAGTCTAGACGTTTCAAGAGGATTTGCCTTTGTAATACTTTGAAAATGTAGATGATGCCAAGGAAGCAAAAGAGCGTGCCAATGGAATGGAGCTTGATGGATGTAGGATCAGAGTTGACTTCTCCATAACGAAAAGACCACATACTCCAACAGCAGGAATTTACATGGGGAGACCTACCTATGGCAGCTCACGCCGTCGAGATTACTATGACAGAGGATATGATCGAGGCTATGATGATCGGGACTATTACAGCAGATTCGTACAGGAGGAGGAGGAGGAGGAGGAGGATGGAGAGCTGCTCAAGACAGGGATCAGAAATACAGAAGACGGTCACCTTCTCCCTACTATAGTCGTGGAGGATACAGATCACGTTCCAGATCTCGATCATACTCACCTCATCGCTATTAAAGCATGAAGATGAAGACTTTCTGAAACCTGCCCTAGAGTTGGGATATTGTTTGTGGACAATATTTTTTATTGTCTCCTGTTTAAAAAGTGAACAGTGCCTGGTGAAGTTAGGTGACTTTTACACCTTTTATGATGACTACTTTTGGTGGAGTTGAAATGCTGTTTTCATTTCTGCATTTGTGTAGTTCGGTGCTTTGTTCAAAGTTAAGTGTTTCAGAAAAGTATGTTTTACATGTATTTTTTTACAGTCTAAAATTTTGACTGCTGAGAAGTTTCTATTGTACAGAACTTCATTTAAATGGTTTTTCTACTGAATACAGGGTATTCTGAAGATTGAAGCCTGTGTGTAAAATGCTACCAAATGGCAAAAAAGCAACAATAACGTTTGGTTTTACTTTTCTTTCTAACATATCAATGCTTAGGAGAACTGTTCTGATTAGATTGTCAGTAGTAAATTAAAGAAAAAAATGCCCGTTTTCCTCGAGTCCATGAAACATACCATACTTAATATACCTGCAGTTAAGTGATAAAATTACGCTCTGTAACTCTATACTGCTAGTGTTAAAAACTAAAGATCTTTCAATACAGCAAATGCTTAATGCTTATATAAATGTGACTTTGACAGCCTTTATGTAATCTGTATTATACATAGCAGGGAATAAGATGAGTTGCACAATGTATGCCTTAAAAAGGCTATTTCTTAAAGCTGTTAGAAGGGGATAATGGTATTTCAATTAGTAATCAGCAAGTTGAAAATAATATTCTCACCACAAATGTACTCTTGTTCTCCTAGCTTTTTAAGACTATATGGAAAAACTGGGTGGTTCAGAGTTTTGAGAAAAAAAGAAGGCGAACACTACACCTGTGTTGTGGATGATCTGAAGACTTTGCCTGTTCATTTTTTAAATACTAATTTCAGGTTCTTTGCTTACCAAAGGAGGCCCAATTTCACTCAAAAATTTTGAGAAAACTGTGTTTAAATAAATGCAAAGAAAAGAGTAAAAAGGAAAGAAAAAAAAAAGACCTTGCGAGGAGTTGGGGCAGGAACCTGAGGATTCCTCTACAGTGCTGACATGGATCTTGGGGTAGCTCTGGAGCCCCCCAGGGAAGTCAGTCTTCGTCTCGAATGGGGGCATGCACGTGCGCTTTCCTCCCGAGCTGTAGCCAGCAGTGTCACGCTTCCGGTCGCGTGGATCAAGTGATCTGTGGCTTTTCCTCCAGGCTTTACCACGAGGCTATCCCAGAGGGCTGTCCCACATGCCGCCGAGGTGTGAGTCGAACCTCGGCGTGAAAGTCGAGGCAGTGCAGGGAAAACAGGTTCCTCTGGAATGGACTGAGACATCTAGGGGACTCTTGGAATGGTGGCACGACTCTGGAGTTCCTCTCGCATTTCCTGTGGAGAGCGCCTCCACTTGAGATGCGACGGGAACGCCGGGAATTCTTTCCCGACGAAGCAGGGAAAGGATCCCACATCTCGAGCTACGAGGCGGAAAGGGGCTCCTCTGGATGTGGGCGGGACCCTCGTGCTTCCTATCGAGAGGAGACGGGTATGTCAGGGAACTTCTTGAGTGGCAGCAAGGGTGTGAAGGACCCTTTGGAAGTTCCAGAGGTTAGGTGTGATTAGCCTCCAGACGCTTCAGCGGAAATGGGCCTCATCTCGCCTGGAGGGGAGAACCTCCTGGATTTTCTCGAGTTGCGGCAGGTGCTCTCGACTTACGACGGGGACCTCAGGGACCCGCTCTGGTGGCCTCAGGAAAGGCCAGTCCACATGCGAGTTGCTCGGGGGCCTCTCGGGATTCCTCTACCATCGAGGCCGGGGCCTAAGACCTTGTGTGGAGTCGGTGCCGGAACCTGAGGATTCTTCTGCAGTGCTGACATGGATCTTGGGGTACTTCTGGAGTCTCCCCAGGGGAGTCAGTCCTCGTTTGAGTGGGGCATGCACGTGCGCTTACCTCCGGAGCTGTGGCAGCAGTGTCATGCTTCCCTTCGCCTGGATCAAGGGATCTGTGGCTTTCCCACGAGGCTTTCCCACAGGGCTATCCCACGTGCCACCGTGGTGTGAGTCGATCGATGGCTTGAAAGTCAACAGTGCAGGAAAACAGGTTTCCCTGGAATGGACTGAGACATCTGGCGAATCTGGGAATGGTGGCACGACCCTGGACTTCCTCTCGACTTTCCTGTGGAGAGCGCCTCCTCTTGAGATGCGACGGGAACGCCGGGAATTCTTTCCCGACCACTCAGGGAAAGGATCCTTCTCTCGAGCTAGGAGGCGGAAACGGTGCTCCTCTGTATGTGGCGGGACTCTCGTGCTTCTTCTGGAGACGGCTATGTCGGGGAACTTCTGGATTTGCAGCAAGGGTGAAGGACCCTTTGGAAGTTCCAGAGGTTAGGTGTGATTAGCCTCGAGACGCCTCAGTGGAAATGGGCCTCATCTGCCTGGAGGGGAGAACCTCCTGGATTTTCTCGAGTGCGGCAGGTGCTCTCGACTTACGACGGGGACCTCAGGGACCCGCTCTGGTGGCCTCAGAAAGGCCAGTCCCATGCGAGTTGCTCGGGGGCCTCTCGGGATTCCTCTCCGTCGATGCCGGGACTAGACCTTGTGTGGAGTCGGCCGGAACCTGAGGATTCCTCTCCAGCTGACATGGATCTTGGGGTACTTCTGGAGTCTCCCCAGGGGAGTCAGTCCTCGTCTCGAGTGGGGCATGCACGTGCGCTTTCCTCCCAGCTGTAGCAGCAGTGTCACGCTTCCCGCGAGGATCAAGGGATCAGTGTCTTTCCTTGAGGCTTTCCCACAGAGGCTTTCCCAGAGGCTTTCCCACAGGGCTGTCCCACGTGCCACCGTGGTGTGAGGTCGATCCTCGGCTGAAAGTCGAGGCAGTGCAGGGAAAACAGGTTTCCCTGGAATGGACTGAGACATCTGGGGGACTCTGGGAATGGTGGCACGACCTTGGAGTTCCTCTCGCCTTTCCTGTGGAGAGCGCCTCCTCTTGAGATGCGACGGGAAAGCCGGGAATTCTTTCCCGACCACGCAGGGAAAGGATCCATCCTCTCGAGCTAGAGGCGGAAACGGGGCTCCTCTGGATGTGGGCGGGACTCTCGTGCTTCCTCTCCAGTGGAGACGGTTATGTCGGGGAACTTCTTGAGTTGCAGCAAGGGTGTGAAGGACCCTTTGGAAGTTCCAGAGGTTAGTGTGATTAACCTCGAGACGCCTCAGCGGAAATGGGCCTCATCTCGCCTGGAGGGGAGAACCTCCTGGATTTTCTCGAGTGCGGCAGGTGCTCTCGACTTACGACGGGGACCTCAGGGACCCGCTCTGGTGGCCTCAGAGAAAGGCCAGTCCCCATGCGATTTGCTGGGGGCCTTTTCGGGATTCCTCTACCGTCGATGCGGGGCCTAAGACCTTTGTGTGGAGTCGGTGCGGAACCTGAGGATTCCTCTCCAGTGCTGACATGGATCTTGGGCTTCTAGTCTCCCAGGGGAGTCAGTCCTCGTCTGCGAGTGGGGGCATGCACCTGTGTCCTGTTTCCTCCGAGCTGTTAGCCAGCAGTGTCACGGTTCCCTTCGCTCTGTGGAGTTCAAAGGCGATCTTGTGTCTTTCCCTCGAGGCTTCCCATTGAGGTATTTCCACGAGGCTTTCCCCACGGCTGTCCCACCGTGCCAAACCTGGGAGAGAGAAT